>NC_090188.1:34356950-34656950 GCF_024679245.1 Pseudorasbora parva | reverse complement strand
TCTCCATGATAACACAAGTGACCAGACATGGGTTTCCGTAATAACAGGTGTTCTTTGTCTTAAATTATCTTCTTCTTTCCCAAATGAGTGATAATGTATCTTTGGTGTAGGACATTCGTTTTTCTACGGTGAAAGATAATGCCTTTATTCTGGGTTCTCCATGAGACGTTAATGACTTGGGCCTCTGGAGCCAAATACTTTGGCTGAACTGGCAGGTTGGCTGCAGATATCAAATAATAATCCATCTTCCATATTGAAAATCCCCTTGCAGTTGTATGGTTCATTCCTGGCCAAGTTTTATGCACATCTCTTTAGTTGTTTCCTTGGGGATACCACTATTAATTCATCTTCATTTTATCCCTCTAAAGAGTTCACCTAAAAATGAAATTCTGTCATTTTTTGTATATACCCTTATGTTCTTCCAAACCTGTATGCTATTAATTTAATGTATTTGCTATGGAATATAAATGCAGACATTTTGAAGAATAAAAAATGCTTAAAGAAACCTTATAGAAGCCAACCTGCGGTGTCCGTTTTTTTAATGCTTGAGTACTAATGAAGAGGATATGAATATGATAAGAGGTCAGAAACAGAATGATGAGCATGAGTTGTATGTGTTTTAAGTTATTAATAAGTAAATATGTAACCCTGCAGTGGCCTGGATTTGTATTTATACCTGGCTGCTCCAACACACCTGCCTGAAAGATTCAAGTAGAGGCCTTGGAAATCTTACTTAGACATTTCAGGTGTTCTGAATTAGTTTTGGAGTTAAACTCTGCAAGACACTGGCCATTCGGCAGCAGGATTGGACACACACCATATACAAATTGTGTATGATGTGTACGCTCTAAAAAATGCTGGGTTAAAAACAACCCAAGTAGGGTTGAAAATGGACAAACCCAGAAATTGGGTTATTTGATCCCAGTGAATGGAGCCGAGGTCCAATACACGAGGATACATGGCAAACAGGGAAATCAAAACACCATGATAAAACATATGGCCCACAGTGGAGTTAAGGGAGGGAGGAGCTACGGTGGAGGTTGGGCCGGTGACAACACGTTCTCACTCCCACCTCATCACATAACAAGCAGGGTGCTCCATTTATTTCAGATGTTTGCCTAATGCGTCACAAGATGCATTTAATTATTTGCATTTGTAAAAGTAGACATGATTTTATAAATATTTATAGGTTACTTTTATATTTTGGAGCAACTAACCCAACTAGCTTAAACCTACCCACCTTTCAACAATATAAAACACGTAACAGACAAATAAAAGTACAGTCACAGGTTTTTATTGCAAAAACTGACCAAAACAGTATAAAGGTATTTTATACATTTTACAATGAAATCTGAGGTAACGTTTCTTCAGGCGGTATTTTTTGAAATTCAATGTGTGCCTGAACTCCGGCGGATGGAGACGCTGATCGCTTTTGGGAATTTTCATCACACAAATCAATTGTTTGTCCTCGGAACACTTTACACGGAAAACAATATTTGTACTTTTTGAATAAATTGCGCATGTCATCTGCCTTTTTATATCCTGTGTTTTATATCATATAACACACAAATGTGTAGGCTTATGGATGGGATGGGGTTGGGTTATATGATCAAACTTGTCTAACTAGCATAAATAAAAATAAGTGTAAATAAAAATATACTCCAACATGTCATAATGGCAACATCATAACCCATTATATAATTTCATTATGATAATATGCCCAACGCATCTGTGTATGATACCAAAGGTTTCTTATTTGAGCCTGCTCATCAGAAAATGATGCTAAAGGGGTACCCTGTGCATTAAAATGTGACGCCGATGGGTCCTGATCAAGTGTTAATATATGATGAGTTGTGAGTGAGAACATTTTGGGTGACACCAGGAGGATGGCTGACAGAGACGGGGCTGATGGAAGAGGAGACCACGGTGCAGATAAATGGCCAGCAAGATCCGGTGACACTGATGGTCATGGAAGCCAAGGCGGAGGCACAGTGATGAGCTTCCAATGTGGAGCTAGGGTGCCAGAGTCAAAGCTGATGGGACTGAAGATCAAGGCGTAGCCAGAGGGAATCATTATGTTATGGAACAAAAAAGCCTTGTACTGACTGTACCTTTATCCCTTAAAGGTTTGTTTAGTTTGAACTTGTTCAGTCATCTTGGCTAAAGGCAACTTGCTAGCAACTGTTTTCTCATAATTTAATTTGAGTTTATTATTAATAGGATTAACCCCTTCATATGTACCATTTAGTTTTCAAAGGGGTAATATAACATACACCAATCACAACATAAGTCATGTAAACTTTATTTTAGCGCTTTTACGATGACAATTGTTTCAAAGCAGCCTTACGGTTTTAAACAGGAAAATGTTGCAACAAAATTAATAACAGAACCATAACGAAATACAATTAACAAATTACATCAACAACGAACCAAACAATGATGAGAAAAAACATAGGCCTAATAATTACACCACCAAGTTTACAAAAATAAATAAATAAATGTAAATACACAACCAAAATATACAAAGAATGCAATTGTAAATGATCATCAAGTAACAGGAACAAAAATAAGCATAATCAACAACAACAACAGTGTGTATCAACGATGACGTGAAATCTACCCTAAGATAGGAGATATATGACGTGTAACTTGTTCAATATGTTTTGCTTATGTTTGATTTTGTTCCTTTGTTCAGTTTCCCGCCACTCCTTGTTTCCATGCGGTCACCGTCATTATGAGTTCATTGAGTTCAGCTGTGTTTGTTTAATTATCTCGTTTGGCTTCACTATTTAAGTTCCTCTTGTTCACTCAGTCTTCGTTTAGTTAATGTTAGGCTGGGTTTCTGTTGCCTGTATTTAGTTTATTAAGAAGTTTTTGATTAAAGTTTATGTTTGATCGTTTTCTCCTGAGTCTTCAGCCTGTTCCTGGTACATTAAACCATTACAGATTGTTTAAACAATTGAAATTATGTAATGGATCTAATGTCTGCAGGTAAATTATTCCAGTCTATTGGGGCTTTGAACATAAATACTCTTTTACCAATAATAAATAAGTCTGGACAGAGTGCCTAACTTGATCATTTGAAGAAAAAAAAGGTACAAAATATTGTAGATAACAAATAGTTAAAAGGGTTGTAAAACACATTCTTTTGAAAGCTTGATTGTGTTTGCGGGGTGCACTGTAACGTGTTCATACAAAATTGCATTATTTTTACCTTAATTCTACACTTCTCTGTCCATCCTTGTAAAAACAGTCTGATGGTTTCCGGGTTCTATGAAGCCAGTCCCTCAAATACGCAATGGGCTCAGATTGGTTAGTTGGCCCAGCTGTGTTCTGATTCGCTAACCGCCTAGTGCACATGTTTGTTTGCTCAGTAAATAATCACAAGCTGTGGGCGGTGCGCCGCCATTACATGTTTTCAATACTGACAGGGAGTCAGAGCCTGCTGGATTTACAACACAACACACTTCACCTGTTATATGTAATTTGACATTATGTGAGGGGACAGGGTAAAAAATGGTATTGTTGATCTGTAAAGTTTCCACGGGCTGTGGGCGTCTGTGCCGCAATTATGTTTAAACACTGATGGTGCCTGCTGGATTTATAACACAAGATCATCCGCTTCCGTGAATTCAAGGTGATTGCGAGACATTTTGGCATTGAGATGACGTGGGCAAAGTGTCTCAGTCACCCTGAATTCACCTTATGTGACACACTGTTAGCAATTGATGTAATTTTTACAGTAAATTTTACAACAACTTATTGTATTCATTTTTTTATTGTAAATGCAAATGCATGATGGGAAATTTATGGACAGTCTTGTAATTTTGTTGTAACCACACTGTAAAAGCATTATTTTACAGCCACCGCATAGCATTGTGGGATTCCTACTATTTGAATTTTGAAATTGCGCTGCACTGTGGCGGCCAATGCACCAGAATCAAACATTTTTGGAAGGAACACATCTCAGGTATGAAACGTTAACATGAAATCTATTTTTATAAGTCCATGGATATATTAATACTGGTGATATGAGTGAGTGGTGATTGTTTCGT
This sequence comes from Pseudorasbora parva, assembly GCF_024679245.1. NCBI lineage: Eukaryota > Metazoa > Chordata > Actinopteri > Cypriniformes > Gobionidae > Pseudorasbora > Pseudorasbora parva. The sequence continues at coordinate 34,652,895 of NC_090188.1, read as the reverse complement.
TTGGTATTTTTCAGTGACATCTCAGTGACTTGACACTCCCGGTAAAAAACACCACGAACCGACTGCGGTGAAGCGGCTTCTTTACTCAAACCATCCGGGAAAAGTTACCACATCCAGGTACGAAATATTCACAATTTTTCGTTTGGTATATTTCAGTAACATTAGCTAGAGTAACGTCAGTTCTCTATAACGTTAGCTCAACTCTCATCATTAAACTCAAAATGATTAGTTTGTTCTTTTTTTTGCTGAAGGAGATTCAAAGACCCGAGTCTGTAAAATGATCCAAACTTTGGATCTACGGTGTTCTGTGGAAAGTTTTTTTTATGGCGCGCTTGACTTCTGAGAAGAACGTCACGTCTGCCTCCTGTCAGTGAGTTAGTTTATAAAGGTAACGTTAGCTTATGTTTGCTCTTTTCTTATTTTTCGTTTGGTATATTTCAGTAACATTAGCTATAGTAACGTTAGATCTCTATAACGTTAGCTCAACTCGCATGATTCAACTCAAAATGATTAGTTCGTTAATTTTGCTTAAGGAGATTCAAAGATCCGAGTCTGTAAAATGATCCAAACTTTGGATCTACGGTCTGTGCTGTGGAAAGATTTTTATTACGCGCTTGACCTCTGAGAAGATTGTCACGTCTGCCTCCTGTCAGTGAGTTAGTTTAAAAAGGTAGCTGTTTGCTCTTTTCTTATAACTGTTAAAGCATATATCAAGAACAGATTTTATAACATTATTGTATATATATAATTATTAATTAATTATTATAATAAATATATATAATTATATATATATATTTTTATTTTTTTTATTTTTGTCCGTTTCGCTGTTTTGCCGAACATAGCTTGCTAGCTCCTGTCATTCTGTTTGTAATCTAGCTAACGATAAAGTGCCTTAAACTGAACTGCGCACGTTCATTTTAGAAAAATTATTTCTAAGTGTAGTAATCATAAAAGGTGTCTTTTTTTTTTTTTTTTTTTGCACGTGCTGAAAGTCCGGTGGTCTGTGGAAAGTTTTTTTTATAGTGGGCTTTGACTTTGAGAAGAACGTCTCGTCTGCCTCCTGTCAGTGAGTTAGTTTAAAAAGGTAGCTTATGTTTGCTCTTTTCTTATAACTGTTAAAGCATATATCAAGAACAGATTTTATAACATTATTATATATATATTTGTATAAATATATTTTTTGTCCGTTTTGCTGTTTTGCCGAACATAGCGGCTAGCTCCTGTCAGTTTGTAATACGATAAAGTGCCAAATCTTAAACTGAACTGTGCACGTTCATCTTAGAAAAAATATTTTCAAGTGTGTAGTTATCATTAGGTGTCTTCTCATTTTTTTTGCACTTGCTGAAAGTCCGGTGGTCTGTGGAAAGGTTTTTTTTTTTTTTATGGCGGGCTTTGACTTCTGAGAAGATCGTCTCGTCTGCCTCCTGTCAGTGAGTTAACGTTAGTTTATAAAGGTAGCTTATGTTTGCTCTTTTCTTATAACTGTTAAAACATTTATCAAGAACATTTTTTATAACATTATCGTATATATATATAATTTTTTTTCTTCCTTTTTTTTCGTATAATCTTCCCTAATTTTGTAGAAGTTAATTCTGTAATTTTTTTAAATGTCTTTGAGTTGTTGATGGAGGGTGCGGTGGTCAAAGGAGATAATGTTCAAGTGGATCTGTGTAAGTCTTTCTCCACTTGAACATGAATTCATGTTAGGTGGCAATAGTGTGTTGTGCAGCTTTTAGTTATATTGTTAATGGGTTTCAGGAGAGATACTGCGCGGCGCAGACACATGGATTATGTCCATGGAAGGAGCATGTGTGATGGGGCCCCACAGCAACCTCCTGCATGGATTGGCAGCAGTCTTCGCTGCCTACTATGTCTTCAACTTGCAATATCCAGCAGAAGCCGCAAGCACACTTGAATTCATTCAGAGGTGTGTTTAAACATGGCACTGTCATGTTTAATTTTATAGGCATTGATTAGCTGTTTCAGGTGTGTTTGATTGGGATTGGATTTAAACTGTGCAGAACAGTGGCCCTCCAGGACCGAGATTGGGGACCCCTGCCTTAAAGGGTTAGTTCACCCAAAAATGAAAATTAGATGTTTATCTGCTTAGCCCAGTGCATCCAACATGTAGGTGTGTTTGTTTCTTCAGTAGAACACAAATTAAGATTTTTAACTCCAACCGTTGCTGCGCCAGTCATATAATGGGGTGAATAGGTAACAATTCTATGAGAGCAAAACAAACAAAAAAAACATGCTTAGACAATGTGCATAAAAAACCCTGCTGCTCCTGACGACACATTGATTTCTTAAGACACAAACCGATCGGTTTCTGTGAGAAACACAACACTATTTATGTTATTTATTTTTTTTACCTCATATCCCAACGAGTCTCATCAAGTTTTCCCATAGGCTATTACTTCCGTCTGGTGAGGTCAAGCTGGTGTGATCATAGTATATATTATGTAGAATCCTCATTCGGCCGATCCGTGCCGGCACTAATGAGGCATCTATATATATATATATATATATATATATCTATGATCGCACCATCTTGACCTTACCAGACGGAAGAAATAACCTATGGGAAAACTTGATGAGACTCGTTGGGATATGAGGTAAAAAAATTACATAAATACTGTTGAGTTTCTCACAGAAACCGATCGGTTCGTGTCTTAACAAATCAATGTGTCGTCAGGAGCAGCAGGGTTTTTGTGCACGTTGCCTAAGCATTTTTGTTTGTGTGTTTTGCTCTCATAGAGCCTTATCCATTCACATGATTATTTGACTGGCACACAGCAACGGTTGGAGTTAAAAATCTTAATTTGTGTTCTACTGAAGAACCAAACACACCTACTGTGTTGGATGCACTAGGGGGTAAGAAGATAAACATCAAATTTTAATTTTTGGGTGAACTAACCCTTTAATGTCTCATGTCATGGTTATGACCATGTCATATCAGTCTTAAATGTTACCTGATAAGTGTGTTTTTTCCCCCCCTGTTTTCAGAGCCTTTTGTGGCATAAATCCCCAGACGGGCAGCAAGGCAGAGAAAAAAAGAGGGCTGAACGCACCAGTTTGCACTCTTCTGAGAAAACTGCTGGATTTTGAATTGGTGGGTAAGGGACATTAGTGGCAAGAGGACACTACAGGACAATAGGAGACATGTCAATAAACTTAAAGGGTTAGTTCACCCAAAAATGAAAATGATTTCATTAATTACTCACCCTCAGGTCGTTGCACACCTGTAACACCTTCGTTCATCTTCAGAACACAAATTAAGATATTTTTTGTTGAAAGCTGATGGCTGAGAAAGGCTTCAGATAGGCCTCCATTGGCATTCAGTACATTCCCAACCACAAGACCAATAAAGGCACTAAAAACATCGATACAAAGTCCATCTCACTACAGTGGCTGTACAATAATTTTACAATGCAACGAAAATAGTTTTTGTGCACAAAAAAGAATCAAAATAATGACTTAATCTGCCAAGTTATTGTCTTCCGTGTAGGTCTCTGTGAGCTCAGGCCATAGCGGCATTCCTCCTCTTCTGGGTCATGAACGGTGGATCTGCGTCATATTCTCGCGCATGCGTCGAGTTCACGTCAATAACTTGGTGGATAAAGTCATTATTTAGATTTTTGTGCGCACAATAACTTGTAAAATTATTGTACCACGACTATAGTGAGATGGACTTTGTATCGATGTGTTTAGTGCCTTTATTGGTCTTGTGGTTGGGAATGTACTGAATGCCAATGGAGGCCTATCTGAAGCCTTTCTCAGCCATCAGCTTTCAACAAAAATATCTTCATTTGTGTTCTGAAGATAAACGAAGGTGTTACAGGTGTCCAACAACATGAGGGTGAGTAATTAATTAAATAATTTTCATTTTTGGGTGAACTAACCCTTTAATCACAATATTGGTTTGATGTGTTTGAAATTGCTGATTTTTTTCTCTTTTGTTATATTACTCGTGTAAAGCAATAGCAGATGGAAAGCATCTCTTGTGTTGCAATGTACAGGGACAGTGATTTTAAATGTTAAAGATTGTTGTAAATGAGTGATTGTGCATTGTGCACTCTGTGTTCTCTTAAATTTTAAGAGAAAATAAAAAAAAATATTTAAAAAATACTAAGTGTTTTGTTTTTCATTGTAGAAGTTTGAAAGAGGACATTTATCCAAGTTACAACATTTAATTGTAATATTTACAATATTCTCTCCTGTGAAAATACAGGAAATCCCTAAAATTACAGGAAATTCCTGGCTACTGAGTTGCCGTAAATATAAAATTTTGCTGTAATATTTACAGTATTTTATCCTGTGAAAATACAGGAAATTCCTGTAAAAGTACCAGTAAATTTACATGATTGTATTGTATTAAATACAGTACCTTGTTGTAGTCATTTTACAATAACAGTCCTGTAAACTGTTTACAGTAAATTTACGGCAACTATTAGCCAGGAATTTCCTGTAAAATTACAAGAAATTTCTAACAGTGCATTACATGAGGGAACAGGGTAGAAAATTATTGTGCTAGTTGTTCAGTAAAGTTATCACAGGCTGTGGGCGTCCACGCCGCCGTTATATGTATCCCTAGGAAGGCTGAAAAAAGTGGACCTACAATCCGAATGAAAATAACAGCGTTTCATCTGCATTGCATGACTGACGGCACTCCAGACTATTATTCCACAGCATCAAAAAACCTTATTTAAAGGTGACCTAGAATGAAAAATTGAATTAACCTTGCCATAGTGAAATAATGAGAGTTCAGTACATGGACATCACATACTGTCTCGAGCACCATTGTCTCCTACTTCTTGTGTAAATCTCATTAATGAAAAACACCACTGAAAAATAAGTGATTATCAACATAACACCACTTGTGACGCAATCGCTGGGGATCATTAATATGTACGCCCCTAATATTTGCATCTGTCCGAACATGTTCATGGTAAGGCGGAACTGACGGAGCAGAATCATCGGGACTACAGGTAAACAAGTGACACAGATAAAAAATGTCAACAGTCATGGCTGATGTTTATTATAAACAGATACCACAACAATTTATTTAAAAATCATCCGTTTGCTCGGCCCATTTCAAGCAAGCTTCACTCAGCATCTTAAACTGAAGAAAGGGGCAATTACAACTATATTCCTGCAAGCAGTAAGTACTGATTTATCCTCTTATTGACTGTTTAAAAAAATTATAATTAAATTGAAAGTTTCTTAGAGAGACAGCATTGTCTATATAATGCAAAATGCTAGTACAGTAACAAAAGGAAACTCCAAGTACCATACAAAACTAAATAGTGTGTCTAATAAAAAGATTAATATTATTTTGTATTACACAATACAACCGTATATACATTGCTTACAGATTGTTCACCCGATCCTTTTAGCAAACGTCACCTTCTTCACCTTATAAGTTAAAATGATAGTCATTTGACAAGGCTATTCATTTTGTAAAAAATTATATTTTTGAGAGTTGAAGTATGGTTTTGCATGCTTGTATTGCAGAGTACATCACAGACACTGCTTAGCCTACATTGTGACTAACATATAAACATGTAACATTGTGGACGAAAAAAGAGTCTAAAATGTAGTTTAAAAAAATAAAAACTTGAACAAAAACCACTAGTTTTGGTTTTGTCTGAGTGAAAGAAGAGCGTTCGTGCTTGCGGTTGCCAGATTTCCGTAATTTAAATCCTCCAATCAGAACTTTTCTGTAAAAAGAACACGTACACGTGATTCACCTAAACATGTGCAATCTGGCAACCATATGCACAGGAACTCTCTCTCGCACGTGGATGATCTGAAAACACCAATAAACAAGTAAGCTGCATTTTAGCAATCTCCATTTAAAATGTTCTGCTTAAAGTGTCATTAAGTCAGTCTATGTTCTGTCAGAATAGTCAGGACTGACAAACCGCTTCGCTGAACAACTGAACTGCTGTGAGGTGTGAGCTGCTGAAAAAAGCCAATCAGAGCAGAGCTCAACATTAACATTCATGACTCTTCCAAATAAGGCAAAAACAAAGCATTACATAATTTATAGGGTTGTAAATGGACCTGTAAAACCTTATCTGGACTATTTTTGCCCTTAAATAAGCCACACCCAGATAGCATGGTGACATTGATTCAATGTTGAAATTCCATCAGAATCATCATTTTGGTTGAGGTTGAAATTTCAATGCTAAGTAATATTGGATCAATGTTGAAAATTCAATGCTAACACCATACTGGACCAATGTTGAAAATTCACTGCTAAATAATATTGGATCAATGTTGACAATTCCATGCTTTTCAGTGTTGAAAAGACAAACATTGAATCAATGCTGATGTTTGGTCAGCTTAATTCTCCACCGGTGAGGCTTACGGTCAATCTATCTGTCACATTATTCAACATGTTAAGGCAAGTCCAAATCAATTGGCTACATTTGTGTGAATGTGAGCACATTTATTATCCTCAAAGGATACGATGAGTACACCAACGAGTGTGTGGATTCACAAAGAATACATAAATGTAAATTTTGTAATTCTAAGCCTTTCTTTAAATTTTAAAGAAATTTAAATTTAAATTTAAAATTGTATGCGTGTTTGATTTCTGACTCTTCCAATAAGAAAGCTGTAAAAACTATGAATCTTTTTAAAAGGTATTATTTTCCTGCTTACTGGCATGTAATGTTGTCATTCTGTGTTTCATGTTATTATAATAAAAAATGTAAAAAAAATTAAAAAAACAAAACAAAGAACTTCTACCATAAATTTAGTCTATCAGTTTGAAATAAATAAAAATGTAGCCTATTATTATTATTGAAATCATGTAGAATGTACATGCATTTCATTATTTATCTAAAGAATACAGAGTTAATAAAGAGTTTAGAATATGTGTCCCTATCGAATGCGCCACAATCCAATCCAGCAGGTGGCGGTAATGCACCTTCAAGACATCCACCAATCAACCAAAGCAAGCGCAGCTGAACAGACTTCAATCGCGAAAAAGACACAGGACAACGACCATGTTTTTTAGAGGTAAGTGGCCTACAAAAATATAATTATAAAATTAATCTCAATTTTAATTTAGTGTTTTTATTCATCTTTATGTTTTACAACTTGTGTGCTTCTCCTGAGCGAGTCAGAGTGAACTGCAATGTTAATAATAGTCACATGAGCGCCCTCGTAAGTTACACACCCAACGGCCAGGATAATCTTAATACATTGAGTTTCAGTTTGTTTTTCACCAAACCATTTCATATTTGTAATCTTTTTTTCTTTTCTTAAGATTGGCATACACTATGAATTGTGTCCAAATTCTGACTCGTGCAACTCTTTTTTTTTTTTTTTTTGTTTTTTTTTTTGAAACGGTGCTGCACATGCATTCATTGACTTGAGTCGATCCTATTTGATTCATTTGGATTTTGAGACCATATAGGATCGACTCACAAGTCAATCAATGCATCAATGCGCGGAGCGGATCCACAAACGTATCTTGCTCGTTGCACACAGATGAATCATTTTGAATCATCCTATATTTGTCCAGTGTATAAACGAGAGGCGATCGGGTGGTTAGATGAATTTCTGGCTTGTCAGTAATTGTGTTCGCCACTCGTGAGAGTATCTCACAGCTGAAGCAGAACTAGAACTGATTGACCTGTTAGCGGTGAGGGGAAATACAAATCAGCTCGTAGATCTGCTTCAGCTGTACGATATCATCACGAGAGCAGATCACAATTACATCCTTACAGTTTAATCTTTAATGCAGCAAGAAAAAAGAAAAGAGTGAGATTTTTAAGTTCTGTAGGCAGCTATATCAAACTACAGAAATTTAGTAAACAGTTGTGCCTCCAGTTCGTGTTGTATGGAAAAAAAATCTCTTCCAAACCACCATGTAGCCTATACAGCTCCTCTTTTATTTTCTTAATTTAGCTATTTGGTCATTCATTTACTTGTTTCATTTTCACACTTTATTTATTTACTATTAAATACAATAATATTATTAGATAAAACACCGGATATAGTCACTTTGCTTTTTCATTCATTGTGTGTCTGCAGGTCCTTTAAAGTCTATACTAAAATGCATTAAATTGTCCTGAATTTAATGTTACCGTGTTTTAACTGGGATATCAAGATTTTGATAAAATTTCAAGTTTCACTTCATTTTGTAGTAGGCTATATTTGTAATGTATAATTAATCACATTTCCAAATATTTACTAACTTCTTGTTGTTTAGATGCTGTGAATGCTGATAAAAAGAGGCATCAGAGTTTATCTTTGCTGGGACGGTGCAGAACTGGCTCTGTTACACCCCTGAAAGGCTTCGGGGCATTGCTCATGGTGGAAACCCCTGAGTTTGGAGTATTTCATTCTTTCTTCTACCTTCTTTCTTACAGTTGTACTCTCTCATTTCTGTATTTATTGGCAAGTTTACATTTGTATTTACTTCCATTTTGCAGATGCAAGTTGTCATGTTTTTCCAGGCTCTTCTCATTTGTGTTATAAATTCAGATGTAATTGTTTTAAGTCAATGTGAGATTTCCTGTTGTAACTGTGGGGGCATAAATAAAGACATTTGCATGTAAACTGAAGGATGCCGTTTACTTTGAGTGACTTTTTGATGCAAAATCATCTCGACTGCAGCCACACATGGTCTCTGATTAAAATGAATAAAATAAAGAGACAAATTAACTGGCATAGAATCCTGCTGTACATAAAGCAAGATTGATCTATTTTTCATCGTTGAAATAACATTATTTCACGGTGAAAACCTGATGAAAAATCAATGTTATATTTCAATACTGATTCAATGATATTTTGATTGATGCATTATCATTGATTCAACATTGGTTCACTTAAATAAGTGGTTTAATTTTAGTTGGAAAACTATTGATTTTTAGCCCATCTTGATCTAATTTTCATCGTTGAAATAACATTATTTCAGGGTGCAAACCTGATGAAAAATCAACATTCTCAACATTGACATCTCAACATTGATTCAATGATATATTAGTTGATGCATTAACATTGATTCAACGCTGATTCACTGTTTGTCTGCTATCTGGGACATACTCTCTATGTAGATATCAGAGAACAATTTAACATATTGTTTCAACTCATTCTAGGGAACCTTTAATATTCTCGGAGGAAGGGTTATGCAAATATTGGAACTGCTGATGTCAGCTACCCTGGAGGAAAAGGCTCCTTACTGACCATTTGCTGTAGTCCTTAGAAATTGATTTCATTAAAAGCTAATGTATCCCTTTGCTTTAAACTTAGAAAAGTGAAATTGTGTTTTACCACCCCTTTAAAATAACTACATTTATATTTAAAATGGAACCAATGAATGTGTCTTCTTATACAGAAAAGATAATTGAAGTACATTGTACAGTGATGATTGAAATAAGAATATCCCAAAACAAATCTGCAATTTCTATTGTATGCTGTTTCTGATTTAGATGTTGTTTGCTAAACAATATCACAATCAAAGGATGGAAGTATTAGTCGAGAAACAGGTTTCTTACTAACGCTACATGAAAAACAATTTTGAGATCGATATAAAGTACTTATTCCAATTTTGGCTTTGCGTCAAACATGATTAATATGTGATTTGTGATTTTGAAGCTCAGAATCAAGACATACACCAAGATATTTAACAGCATCAACTTTATGGTGTGAAGTACTGTCTTTGCATCAACACAAGTTTCTGTCTAGAACCAAAAAACATAATATATGACAGTTTGATTAAACACTAATTTATTAGCCAAAAGCCAATCTTGTAAAGTATTACAATCAGACTGAAGAGAGACTGTTTATTTTGCGTTTAGTGAACTAATAAAATATTTCAACAAAAATCAATATTTTGTATCCAATGATTTACTTTATGGGGGAAGTAGCCACATAATGAGCAGAATAATGTACATCCAGACAGTTATAACAAAACATTAAATGCAGAGTGTGTTTACTGGTTGCCATACACCATATAGAGAAACAATTGTGGCTTAATTAAATAATCTTCGAAAAATATTCCAGAACATTTATTTACCCCTAGCAAAAGTAAATTTCTTCCTAAGGATAAATTATAAATTTGTATTCATTCATTCATTCATTCATTCATTCATTCATTCATTCATTCATTCATTCATTCATTCATTTTTAAAAACAGGTGAATAAAGTCAATATTAAATGTTCAGAAATTATTTCAAGAATTTCAAAGCATTCTGACTAGGCTCGTGCTTTGTGTTCAGCACATTGTTTTCTGAATGTTTGTGTGTTTTTTTTTTTTTTTAATTAAAAAAATATAAATAAATAAATAATATAGATATTGTCATATGGTCATGTTGCAATGTGCCCCTCCAATGGGGCATATTGTCACATTTCACTTATATTCTTTTAATGTAAATAAAGAAAAAAGTACATTGTAATAATGAAAGGAGACCACATAATTGTACTAGACTTGTGAAATGAATGTGGAAAAATATATATCATCTGTGGAAGGCATAAGGAAATAAAATATCCGTTCATTCATTGTATTTGGTTCGAAAGAAACAACATGTTCCCTGTCAGTCACTGTGTGTATGCATACCATTGCTTTTCACGTACGCTAAAGCGAGAATGGCTGGTAAACAGCAACTACCTTTCATTCTGAACCAACAACACATGGCAGGCATCTATATTTCAGGTTTGACAGTACAGTTATGTACCGCTGACTTTGCCCTATGAAGATAATTCAATGAGATTCGACTATGTTGCCGCTATGACCTGAAATCACATAATAAACCTGAAATACAGTGCATTATTTCCTTTATGTCGACAAGTCAGCTTCTAAACTGGAGTCAGTTCACAATCACATGCTTATGTATGCAAGCAAGCACTACTGTTTCTCCCCTCGCTGTAAGTGAATGACTTGATGTAATACAATGACGTTGTGTTATGTATTGCATGTGTTTTGGAGGAGGTGTGGCTTTGGGCGGCGATTTGCAGGGAGGGTGGAATCGTGTGTTTTTAATGTGTTTTTTAATGCTTTTTTAATGTTGACATTTCTCAGATCACCTATTGCACCTTTAACACACATATTCCATCCAATTAAAATTGAGTATTCAAGAAAAACAATGCTATGATCTCATATCTCATTCACAATCATGTTCAGAATAAAAACAGGAAGATTCTTCAAACTCTTTCCTTTTTTAATTAAGAATTAACCTAGAAAAGTGTACTCAGAAAGTTTTATAAGTGTTTTGGATCTATTTCTATTATTATTAATGCCTATCTCAAATAACTTTTTGTTTTCGTCAAAAGTTTCATCAATTTATCTTATTGCCCAAAACCAATTGCATTTCTTTCTCTCTTTCAACATCAGATTAACGCGGGTGTGCTTTCAAAGGCTGCTGCCTTAATGACTTAGCAAGGCAAACATCCCCGGTGATCCACACAGAGGTTTGTGAATCCATATGCAAAATGAGAGTCTGCTCTGACTGATTAGTTTTCAGGAAGACAATCTTTCCTCCCTATTGCCTAGATTAGTTGTGATCTTCCATTGCAAACATAGCTATCTGGATGTCATCTAGCTAACACTGGTATTTGTCAGTCTCAAGACAACGCTTCACCGAAAAAGTCCCCTCTACCCAGTGTCAAAAACTCACAAATAATCCATGTGCATGAGAATGATAATTAAGAGTGGAGTTAATCAAATCATAAAGCCATAAAAATATGCAGATGCTGGAAAGACTTAATGGCTGTAAACAACGAATAGTTTATCTATTTGTCATAAAATCTAATGGGATTTTTTTCCCTATAATAATATCTGCACACATGAGCAAAGGCTATATTAGTCATCGGTGGCTGAACACACTCTTTGGGCTGTTGCTAATGGGGTGAAAGGTGAACAAATCTAGGGGACCATAGCTGCAGGGGAATATTTTCAATATATTGATGAATATATATATATATATATTCATGGATATATATATATATATATATATATATATATATATATATATATATATATATATATATATATATATATATATATATATATATATATATATATATTCATGGATATATACATATATATTCGTCCAACTAAAAATTTTACCGATTACGCATAATTTGAATATTGTGTTTGCCCCCCTTTTCCTGCCAAAACAGCCCTAACCTGTCAAGCCATGGACTACACTAGGCCCCTGAAGGTGTGCTGTGGTATCTGGCACCAAGATGCTAGAAGCAGATATTTTAAGTCCTGTAAGTCCAAGTTGGGGCCTCCAACGGCTTGCCTTATTCCCATAGTGCATCCTGGTGGCATGTGTTCCCCAGGAAAGTGACACACACACCCAGTCATCCACGTGATATAAAAGAAAATCTGATTCATCAGATCAGGCCACCTTCTTCCATTGCTCCGTGGTCCAGTTTTGATACGCACCCCTGCTGGCGCTTTCTGTGTTAGAGCGGCTATGCAGTCCCATATGCAGCAAACTGCAATGCACTGTGTATTCTGAGACCTTTATATCAGAACCAGCATCAACTTGAGCAATTTGAGTGAGCTAGAGTATCTCGTCTGATTTATCGGACCACATGGGCCATTCTTTTCCCCCTCCATGTGCATCATTGAGCCTTGTCCGCCCATGAACCTGTCACTGGTTCACCATTGTTCCTTTCTTGGACCACTTTTGATAGATACTGGCCACTGACCAGGGACACCCCACAGAGCTGCAGTTTTGGAGATGCTCTGACCCAGTCATCTAACCATCACAATTTGGCTCTTGTCAAACTCACTCAAATCCTTATGCATGTCCATTTTTTCTGCTTCTGACAAAATGTTATTTTGCTGCTTGATATATCCCACCCACTAACATGTGCCATGATGAAGATTTAGTAGGACTGATGTAGGATACAACATAATATATTCAATATATTGATGATTATATACAGTATAAAATAACAAACAATAAATACAAAGTAAAAATATAGAAAAATACAAACAATCAACACATAAAAGCTTTTCTGAACAGAAAACAGAGCTGATGGTGATGCTGATGCTGATGGTGGAAGTCTCTGTAAGCTCCACAGAACACTGTGGTCCGCTCCATGTTTTACATTTCTCCTAGCGCTAGAGACTCTATTGCTACATATTCCCAATTCGGCAGTGTCTAGCAATCAGCAACAGTCCCAATTATAGCTCTGACTGTTTGACTAGTCACGGTCATAATACAATAAAATAGTATCACGGTTTTAGGTTCATGGTTTCGGTATGGTTATTTGCTATGTTCAGGGGAAAAAAGGACTACTGTCAAATAAAAATAAAGAAAATAAGAACAAATAACTTAAATACAAGCAGCAGCACAAAGATACTAATAAAATAAGCATTGCTTTTCAGGTTTTTCAGGTAGGTCTAACATTAGATTTTAGGTAGAGAAATTGAATAAAGTTATCAAATGTAAAATAATTGCATATTTCACTGTTTAAACTAAAGATTAATCCTTATTAAATTTACACTAGCTATTCAATCAAGAGCAGTGAGTGATGTCCTTATCTTTTGTTTGAGATTAAACAGAGTAAAGGTTACTTCCCCTTTAAGACCTAATGCAGGGATATGCGTTGTCTTTCTACTGTATAAAGTTCACCTAAGGCATATTCAGACTATGTCTGCTTGGATACTCATCAAGATGGACATGTTGACATTCTTTTTGTTTGAGTTTCTTCAAGTTTGCAAGACTTGAAAGATAACTCAATATTTGCGCTGTGAGACATTTGCATGCTCTCGGTTGAGTGCACAGAGATAAAGCTTCTCGTTCGCGTCTTCTGACTCTACACACGGGTGATGACGGTGAAAACGACTGCTCATATTCGGACATATGGCAGCACTCACATGCATTGAACAGTTTACAAAGAGTTACAAAGTTTTGCCCACATTTTTCTTTTATTATCGCTGTTGCTGTAAAGCCAGCATGTGTATCCATTGACAGAAACATACATAAACCATTATGTTCAAGTTATAAGCCATATTAAAGATGCGTCATCAGATGTGAGATGAACCGCGGGTATATTTCTAAATATACACATTTAGAAAAGTAAAGCATTACAGTAACATTATTTTTTCCTGTAATGCAGTAGTGTGAGGCATTATAATCAATTTTCAAATGTACATTTTTTTAAACGCTTGTGTTACATCAAGCTTGTTTTAGCACAAAATTTAACAGTAAAAAACAAAACAAAAACAACAACAGCAAGGCAGCGAGAATTAACGAATGAAAAATGCAAGTTATTACCTGTTCATGGTCAGTCAATAGCTACGTGTGGAGTCCACATTTGTAAATAAAGACTAAATGACAGCTTCTGATATATTTGGATAGCATTTTTTTTTCATTCATCTCCCTTTTGCTGGTGTACCTTGTGTGGTACACCTTGCTGGTGTCCAGTGATGGCGTGTTTAGGGTAGGTTTTATAGTAGTGCCGCGAGGTATGATCTCGGCCTTTGTGTGTGCTCTCACTGACCAGTGGAAAAGTGACTAAAAGACTCTGTTGTTTCAAAGAATAGCACAGCGTCCTATATAAACACCTGCCCAAACGGACAAGGCACATGTGCCATCAGCGGAGTCTACAGCTGCGGAGACAAACAAAAGACGAGATAATTCACGAGATGGACGTATGCACAATACTTTGCGTTTGTCAGATAAGGACAAGAACATAACAGTCAAATGCAAATGCAGTCAAATGCAAACTTTATCTGAAGCCGAAAGAACTAACAACTTCGCAAATTAGCACTAGCAATAATAATAATTAAAAAAAAACTTTGTGACTTTTTGCACTAACAATGACGTTTTGTGTTGTGACCCTCTTGAATTCAAAGCTAATAAAATAATTACAACAATAAAGGTCTTTGCACACCGAGTCCGATATTTTCGCATGCGTTTTTTCGTATTCGTGATCCGAAAAATTCATCACGCACAGAGAACTTGCACACTGAGTCCGATGCGTATTAATGAATGCGTTACGGGGAAAAAATGCAAACCAAGACAAAGTGACGTCTAGTGTGGATGATTTGTTTGTCCTGAGGAGATATTGGGTTCATCCACTCCTGCGATCATGCAGAGAGGAGAGTTTCCCCTCCTAATCAAGCAGGATTATCCAGACCGTTTAACGTTTACTTTAGTGTCAGTGGCTCAGTTTGATGCTTTGCTAGCGATACTGGAGCCAAATATTAAAAAGAAGACCACTAATTTCCGTGAATCAATTGATCCCAAACACCTGGCAGTATGGATCCAATCTCACACACACACACACACACAGGCAAGCACGCACATACACACACACACACTTGATGTGCTATAATTATAGCTGTGATATAATAATATTTGTGGTATTTTTGCTAGAATAATATGTATGATGTCAAGAATTACTTTTAAATAACAGTAACAAGTAATCTATAATGTGTTACAGTTTGAAGATAACTTGCACACACTAATTTTGAAAGAAATTACTAATTTTTTACTTGTCTAGTGATCAAGAGTGCACTAGGTGCAGGCCTTGTCCATATGCTGGTAAACTTTTAATGTCTGTTCAATGTTCATTTACTATCCTACACAGAATAAAGTTGTCACGCCCCAACATTTTTTTCTAAAATATAAGTCAATAGAGGATTAAAATAGGTTACAAACAGCAATTCACGTAAATAATAATAATAAGAAGAAGAAAAGGATGAGGTGCAGAGTAATAAACAGTGTATTGCAGCCCAGACTTCCTAGCAACCGCCAATTGCTCATAGCAAGGACGGAGAGGCATAACTCAAATGGTACGTCATCTAGGTGTCTTTTGGGAGAACAAAAACATCCATACTGCTCAGAGCGGTGGCTGGTGTTTATCAAAGCTATACATCATAATATGTTAAAGACAGATTTTATAACACATGTTTACAGCTCACATCATTATAAAAGCTTCAAACTCAGTCTTAGAGTGTGTGATGGCTCTTTCGGCCGAGGAAAAGAGAGGAGATGCAACCCAAAGCTACAGACCGTTAATGACACCATAGCAAACATTTCTACAGCATTGAGGGGGGCAACGTCACCTGATGACACAAAATATAAATCTCTGTAATTTGTGGAGGGTGTTTCACCTTGCCTTTGGTCCAAACTGCCAAGATGCTTAATCTGTTAACCTTAAAGGAAAAGGCAATCATTTTTTCTTTTGTTTACAATCATGCGGGCAGTGCACCCTATGGCTCAATGGAGGGGATAAGAATGGATGTCTTAAGAGCTTGTGAACCATTCCCCTGACACTCAGCTAGAAATTGCAGCATTCCTTTTTATATATTGAGGGGTTTTATACTTATAAATGGCTTAAATGGAAATACCGCCCTTCTCTCTTTGGCCCAATAAGAAATGTCTTGAGGACAAGGAATCTCAATAAAGAAAGGATGAGCAACGAGGGGGCATCATTGTCTTTTTATTGTCCCTGGAACACATGATCTGCAGTGGAAATGATGCCACATATCTTCCCTGACAAGTTGCGGGGGACAAAATGATAGAGAGATCCGAAATTGATTTTGCACAGATACTAAAACAAACAAGGTCATATTTGGCTGGGGAGCTAATAATGCCCACGATCTACACTGTGAAATCGGCCTCTGATTCTCGCAAATGGAAAACACTGAGGTATAAATAAGGATGATTGCTCATGTTCTGGTTGAAATGGAAATGTGAATTGCCCTTTAACGGACAAAAAGCTGGGAAAGGTGCAATCCATTTACTATGCCCCAGAACCTGAGAGATCTTTGCTGCAGTCGGACTGGGGAACAGGAGTCAAAGATGTATTAAGCTTAGGAGATTTGAAAATACCCCAGAAGACTCTTAAATTTGTGATAGTGTGTTGGCCTAAAGGAACAAGTAGTATTGAAAACGTGTTTAGATTGAGAAACATATCTGAACGTTTTGTGAAAATCTGATTTAGCAAATAATCTCATAAATTGAAAGAATAGTCCACCTAATAAATAAATAATAATGTATTTTGAAACCCCCTTTTTTATTAATACAAATAAAAAATGATATCCTTACTCATAGATTTTAGAAATACAAGATTGCGGTCTTTCAACTGGTACACTTGAATCAGAGCACAAATCAGATTTTATACTTTTGGTGGAGGACAATATGATCAGTGAACCTGTCATATGGCTGTCATATGGCTTTAGAATACTTGGAATATAGCACAGCAGTTTCATTGACCCCATTTATGGTTTTGTTTTTGCCTTTTTAGAGGCTGTAGTCACTATGACCTATCACTGTATGGAATAGATTGTAGAAGGACAAACACTGATCTCATAGGGTTGGTACTCATTTGAATCCAACTTGCAGCATTTCTTAACCCACCATCATTTGCATCATACTTTATTTTACATTGCATAAAACCCTGCACCTCTGGGAAGGCACTTTCATAAAAAAGGTTAAAAATATGCCAAAGCATTACTAGGCTCACTAATATCACTTGCAGAGGTGAGCAGTATTGATCTGAGTGCACATATATTGCATTTTTGACATTACTTTCACAAAGAGCAAAAAAAAAAAAAAAAAAAAAGTATGGCCATGAGAGAGCATTGCATTTTTGCTGAACTGTTTTAAAGTACTGCAAGCTCATTTTATAAGGAAAATACCTTATGTAATATTTTTATTTGTATTAAAGATATTATTACCCAATCTTCTTAAAGTGTCATGATCAATGATATTGATTATAGTGAACAATTTCTACAACTCATGGCAATAATAATATTGTGGGGCATAGAAATTGCAGGAGCAATGGAAACTGTGGACACTATTTTTGGACATGATATTTCATCCCCTCCTGATTTCAGATTCATAGCCTCTGTAGTTGATCAATTTCAATTTCAACTCCACCTCACAGCTAATCTGAGAGATCTTTTATTGCTTTCTCCCAGAGTTTTACACCAGCAGCTGCTCCTCTGGAGACCAAGAGAGGGACCTTCTATTTTTTCTCTACCATATGCACTTGGTATCAATGTTCACAGTCGACATCTACCAGACAGGCAAATTGAGCAGCCTGTACAGATGGTTTTAAAACATGTTTCTTTTTGCAGTAACCCCCTTGAGAAATTCCCAGGGTACAATGGGTGATGAGTCGACAGATGTTTATATATTTATAAATATTACAATACTTACACATTGAATGCAGTGTTGGAGAATAACTACTGTACCTAAAAGTAGTAAGACCTCTTTTTTCAGTAATAATCATAATAATTAATAATAATTTGTTACAATCAACCTTGTTTTCAAGGTACTCAAAGTGCTTTACATGGAAGAGGGAATCTACCAATGTGCAGTATCCACCTGGATGATGCGACGGAAGCCATATTGCACCAGAACACCCACCACACACCAGTCAATAGTGGAGAGGAGACAGAATGAAAAAGCCAATCAGTATATGGGGATGATTAGGAGGCCATGATGGACAGAGGCCAGTGGGCAAATTTGTCCAGGATGCTGGGGTTACAGCCTACTGTTTTCTCAAAGGACATACTGGGATTTTTAATGACCACAGAGAGTCAAAGACCTTGGTTTAACGTCTTATTTAAAGGATGGTGCTTGTTACGGTATAGTGTCCCCATCACTATAGTGGACTGTTAGGACCCACAAAGACCACAGAATGAGCATCCCCTGCTGGTCTCACTAACACCTACAGCAGATACCTAGTTTTCCCAGTTGGTCTCCAATTCAGTTACTGACCAGGCTCAGCCTTGGATAGCTTCAGCGGGAAACCAGTCTTGGGCTACAGGGTAATATGGCTGCTGGCAATATTAATTAATATAACTAACTAGTTTCAATAAAGCAGCAGTGTATGAGGCACTGTTTCCACAACATTTTGTATTGTGTTGTGCACATAGCCCAGCAAATAGCATTAGGAGTCAGTTCTTTAAAATTATTAAAATGATCAAATTAATGTCAAATTAACGCCCTACATAAAAAAAAAAAATGGTTACGTATGTAACTCTCGTTTTCTAAACGAGGGAATGGAGATGTTATGTTAACATCACCAATGTATTGGGATCACTTTTGGGAGCCCTATCAGCTTCAAGTGTATACAGAAAGAGCCAATGCATATTGGCATACAAGATTTGTGGGTATAGATACGGAACCAGTTTTTTAGCCAATGAGACGATGATACAGCAACCAATGGCAGCTGGATGTCACTAATGTATTGGAATCCCTGAAAAAAATGCAACAGCTGTCGCCACTTCCAGCTCCCTGTGTAAGCCCCCTCAGACCCCCATCTGTTGGGATGGAAACTTAAGCACGGATAGTCGCTGCTGTTCCGCATGCAATCAGCAGATTATTGGATAGTGCTGGGAAAACTCTGGAGTCCACATCCTACCCAAAGGGAGGTATCATGTGGAAGATACATATATGGACTGGTCATCCAACCTAGGCTGAAGACTACAGCAGAGCAGGCTCAGGGAAGACATGGGCTCCCCTTAAGGAGCTGTACCATGGAAGAATCCTCAGCTTGGATACAGCCTTTCCCTTCTGCTGGCTTCTGTAACAGATGTTCTGAAGTCCTGAAGCTTTGTGTTCTGTCCACTTATAACTGTAGACCGTGGACAGGACAGAAAAAAAGCCTGGGCTGGGTCTGCCTCCTCCGAGGGCAGCGCTTGTAGGTTAACAAACTGGTCCCACCTGTTGTGAACCTTGGGTACATATCCAGGATGGGGTCTCAGGATCACGTGAGAGTTGGCTGACCCGAAATTCTCGGCACACTTCATCAACCGAAAATGCCTAGAGGTCCCCTACCCTCTTGATGGAGGCCAAAGCGATCATAAGCACTGTCTTCATTGACAGGAACTTAAGCTCGACTGACCACAATGGCTTGAAGGGAGCTCTCTGCAGAGCATGTAAAACTACTGCAAGGTCCCAAGAAGGTATGATGAGAGCGTGAGGATTTAGTCCCCTGACTCCCCTCAGGAACCTGATGACCAGGTCATGCTGACTTACCTTTTTATTCTCCAAGAGGTTGTGGTGGGCAGATATAGCGACTACTCCTTCAGGGTGGAAGGAGACAGCTTTCGTTCCAACCCTTCTTGGAGAAACGAGAGCATGGACCCAATCAGGCATTTCCAGGGGTCTTCTTGGCGAGAAGAACACCATGTGAGGAAGAGGTTCCGCTTCAATGTATAGGCATGTCTCATAGACTCTGCCCTAGCAGAAGTGATGGTAGCCACCGCCAGAGGTGGTAGGGTACTCAAACCTGCCATGTCCCACCCAGGAGCCACACGTGGAGGTTCCAAAAATCGGGACGCAGGAGCCATAAGGTGCCCCGTATTTGAGAAAGGAGGTCTTTCCCGTGGGTCTGGAGGCCGGCCAGAGTCACTGAGACCCGGAGCTTGCCCAACTGCCATGCCCATTTTGGGATTCGATCATGAAGCCAGTGCTGAAGCGGGCTCATACTAAGCAATCTGAGTGCCATTACCGTGGCTGCAGATGCCATATGCCCCAGGAGCCTCAGAAATAACTTCAGTGGAACCACACTTTTGCTCTCAATTTGACAGAGGCAAGTCAGCAGTGACTGCACGCTCTCGCTCATAAGTTGCGTGCACATGGCGACCGAGTCGATTTCCATACAGAGAAAAGAGATCCTCTGCACTGGGCTTCCCAGTTGACCTAAAGGCCCAGACAAGCTAAGTGTGGAGCACTAGATCTCTGTGTTTGCACACCTGCAGACTTCATTGTTCCACACTTCATTTTAGCTGGAGGGACATGCTCAATCGTACACTTCACCAGCAGGGTAGCAACATTCACACACATGGGGCATTGGGCCCCACCATGGTGTATCGAACTCCCCGGAAGCAGGAAGGAGCCTGAGCGAACTGAATTGCATAGCCGAGCCTGAATGTCTTTGTGACTCAGCGGGACAGTCTGGGAAGCTCTAGCCAGGCTCCCAGGAACTGCACCAGTGGGGTCATTCGGACCACAGACGTACCCTGGGTGGGGCAGCAAGGCAGCATGACTGGCCCAGACATGGGAGGCGTAGCATCCCATTGCAGGGGCACGGTCAGCTGCTGTGTCCTGACAGAGGACACCAGCGAAGGACTCACATTCCACTGGGGTCTACTCTGAGAGGAGACTGGTGTCAGAGAGGGACGAGAGTGGCGTGGCCCACATATCAGCCAGGTTGAGCCATAGGTGTCTCTCCTGGACCACGGCTGTGGACATCACCTGACCCACAGAGTGTGCGGTCACCTTCGTCGCTTGAAGGGCAAGGTCGGAGCCGGCCTCGATGGCCTCGATGTCCTCGCCTGGATGCACAGTGGGAGCCGTGTGCTAGAGGGGGATGTGGGTCAAGGCATCAGCATCGGCACTTTGTTCCACACTGTCACCCTGGCCACCAGCCAAAGTGCCTCCTCTCATGGAGACAGCAGATTGGGGTGTGTCAGAGGGGACTCTCGCTTCAGGACAGAGCTCTTTGAGTCTCGAACGCAGCACTGAGATGGGCAAATCCCCGCAGTTGGAAAATGACTCATCCACAAGCACAAGTGAGGCAGCAATTGTGCCCATCAGAGGATGGCAGAGACCGACCGCACGCAGAAGCACATGGGCTAGACATGGGCTTGATAAAGACGTGCCACGTGTGAGCTCTTTTAGTGAGAGGAAGCCTCGCAATACAATGCCAAAGAGCCCAAAGGACACACACCAGCAGGATGCAGACCACTGCACAGATCAGCAGGCAGAAAGAAGGCGCTCGCTGGAGCACACCGTCACACCAACACAGACTGGAAAGCTGTTTGTCTCGAAGAAGCTGACGATATACTCAGTTAGGCTTGAGGAGTAAAGAGATGGGAAACTCTTTGCTGTGAAGCAGAAACATAATGTGATCATGCCAGCGTACTTCCTTATATACCCATGTGGTTATCTCATGTTACGCTATGCAAATTCCACATGGCATTGGCACTGCCATTTGGCAATTTCTAGATCTCGAAGATGATAGGCGAAACACTCATCGTAAGTCACTGACATTACTCGGAGTGACTGAATGAAATGGAACATCATGTCACATCTAAAACATAAACTTAACATTAAACATTAAACTATGCTTAACTTAGTCAATCTGGGTAAGACAATGACATGTTTTGGAAGAAGACTTAATAATGTATTCCCTCAGTTAAAATTTTGTTAATTTTCCATACACAAACAAAGTCTGATGAGAATGAAATGTGCACTCTTCTGTGGAATCATCAGACCGCCTACATCTGTACAACAACATTTGTGTTATCATTGACTTACATTTAATTTGAGACCAAGATTTTCTAAATAAATAACTGTCCTTTTTTAGACAACATTGTTTTAAAGTTTTCAATATTCAGTTTGTTTCCAGGTTGAGCTAAAAATACTACAGTGTCTGTTATATTACATTATGTTACATTATATTAAAAGGATGATTATCTATAACAGAAGGACATTGTCTAATAGTTCCTCCAGCCTTACACTACTGTATCTTAAAATGATCCCTGGTATATTAAAAAGGAAACTACAGGCATGATTTTGAAGATTAGTTTTAATGACAGAAGTCTCACTCCTGAATTTCTCTCTTCAAACTTCAGCCTGTGGGGAGAGGCACTCTCACATTTGCCCATCTATTTTGTCCCTCAAATGAGGTGACTTCAATTTTGGGTCTAGTAGAATGAAAAACGCTGGCATAAAGATGTATTCTGCTCTTGAGTCTGCAATGAGACATGATTCTCATACAGATATTCGCCATAGTGCACCCAGTATGTGCAAAGAGATGGTAGCGGCGAGATGAGCTGCCTTATATCTTGCAAATATCTGAGGAAATATACATTGATATATGGAAAGCCTGAATATTAAAAATTTGTAAAAAAGTTTTAACCTTAAATAAATATAGTACCTGTTATTTAATGTCAAACTGACCTCCACACACACACACACACACACACACACATATATATATATATATATATATATATATATATATATATATATATATATATATATATATATATATATATATATACAGTATTGCCTGTCTGAATACGTTCTGGTTCTGATTGGCTTGAATGTGTGCATTAGGACATTAAATGCACAAAACTGTTTATTGCACAGGAGTTCCAGTAACTTTAATCACTGTTCTAAATGAATGCTCTGCCTTCATTGCAGCACATGCAGTCACCCACACACAGACACTCATCTACAAAGAAGCATTCAGAACTTGGATTAGATTACTTGGAAATCTTGGATTACTTTACTGCAACCCTGTTCCCTGAGAAAGCGGGAACGAGATGCTGAGCTGAGTATGAGAGAGGGGAGAGAAGCTTATTGTCAGTGCTACCCCATGACTTTTAACAATAAAATAGCTTTGCTAATGAACATTTTGATTTCAATTTATGTTGATGGTCCCTTTTAGTTGCAAAGTTACTTATAGTCAGTAGAATGTCTGTTGGAGGACCAGCACAATAAAAAGTTAGCAGACATTAAGCAGACAGTCTATAAATACTGGTATGCATTAAGTGGCACTGATCCTCATCAAGCCCATCTCTTATACGTGATGACTCCAATCTTAAACCAGATGGAACTGGACAAAAAATCTGAATGTTCCAGTCTAATCTGATTTATGACTTGTAATGTTTTATTCGTTGGCCAAAGGAGAACTGGCTCCCTGAATGAGCATGGTCTCTCCCAAGGTTTTTTCTCCATCCTACCACCTAATGGAATTTTAGTTCCTTGCCACCGTCACCTCTGTCACCTTTGGCTGCTGGGAACAGTTGCATTATTTTCTTGTTACCACTGTGAAGCCGCTTTGAAACAATCTGCATTGTAAAAAAGCACCATATTAATAAAGGTGACTTGACATGTAGTTGCACATTTACTTTAATCAACAGAATGTTCAAAAGGCCATACAAATTAAGTGTTACTCTATTTTCTCAGCAAAAAAACACCACTGCTTTTCCAGTAATTAAACTTACAGCTTCACCATTAGTAGTTAGTACCTGCACAGATGCAATCAATTTGCAAAAGTTGACATGCACAAGTCAAGTCATCTTAATTTATATTGCACGTTTTACATTACAGAATGTTTCAAAGCAGCTGTACAGTGACTGATAATAGAAAATTAATGGAAGAGATTATTGGAGTGTTGGCTGTACAGCAGCTCTAGCAAAATGTATTTCCCAGTTAAAGTAAGTTTTTGATTAATTTCCGTTGTAAAAAATAAATAAATACTTAGATACGTTTAGCCACTTACATGACACTTTGAAAACTTTTAATGCATGTTCATTTGCATGGCAACAGTGTTTGGTGGCTTGAGAACACAAACTTTGAAATAGGTTTTTAGCTTTGAAAATTGCAGTGTTTTTTGTTGTTTCCGTGGATGTGAACAGGAATCATTTAGATAATGTTTTTTACTTGCACAGAGGGAAAGTGAAGTGAAGGAGTTCTTTACAGGGGAGAGTCTAGTTGACACTGTCTCTGTTGACACTTCAGAGTTGTGTCTAGATGCAAGTCCACCACTTGCGACTTGCGTCTAGACGCAAGTCCATCTGATCTGGATACTGCCTGGATCCAACAGATTATGGTAACCTTTGGAATAAACAACCCAGCCAACATGTGTATGTGGGGCCCGCATGGGCTCAACATGGGCACCCAGCTGGGCTCCCCATGTGGGACCCAGTTGGTTCACTAATGGGAAATGAGTACATGGGTAAAAAATGGGCTACTCAGTGGTTTAATTCATTTTACAAAAAAGAAAATTGAAAACTCAGTCTATTCCAAATGTAAATGTTGATTACATTGTTATTTTGACACTTTAACACAATGTAACTTTAATCAAAGTTTAAAAATGCCAACACAATTGCAATTGTACACATTTTTCTGCCAAAAGCCTATGGATACAAAAAAAAAAAAAAATGTGTATATATATATATATATATATATATATATATATATATATATATATATATATATATTGTGACAAGTGTCCCGAGCGCTCATCAGCGTCGCCCTGGAAACAAGGCGGGCACACCTGCACCCGCTCATCACAGGCTGAGCCGTCACACCTGCAGCTCATCAGCGGGCGGCTTTATAAGCCTGCCCGCCGCCCAGAGAGGTGAGAGATGTCTCCAGAAGACTCGGCTAACTGTTGTCTCCATGTTCCCTCCAGAGAGCAGCGTGTGACGGCCAGCACTCACTCTGAGCACGGATCCAGATCACCGCGAGCACCGAGGACGCAAGAGAGAGAGACCACACCGAGCACGGAGCACCCCACTCGACGCACTTTCACATTCACTATTGTTAATAAATCTACCCTTCGGGGAAATTCACCTGCCCTCCTGTGTCGTGTTCTTCTTCACCCCATCACACAATAAATAAATATATATATGTGTATATATATATATATATATATATATATATATATATATATAGACGGGGTGAAGAAGTACACGAATACCTGCCCTTGATAAATGCCGTGGCTGAAAACGATCGTCATTAGAATAACACGCCCCTATATATTCAAGTTTCTGCCTCCCCACGCCCTCATTTTACGCCATGAACACACGGACCCGGGTTCGAGTCCCGGTCCTACACTTGTGCAAATTGTAGCCTCTTTTTCCTATTTGTAGTGGAGATGAGTGGTACCCGGTCAGGTCTTCTGCTGTGATAGCCCATCCACCTCAATGTTTTGAGTGTTGTGGCTTCACAAATGCTTTGCTGAACACCTTGGTTGTAACTAGTGGTTATTTCAGTCAAAGGTGCTCTTCTATCAGCTTGAATCAGTCGGCCCATTCTCCTCTGACCTCTAGCATCAACAAGGCACTTTCGCACACAGGAATGCAGCATACTGGATGTTTTTCCCTTTTCACACCATTCTTTGTAAACTCTAGAAATGGTTGTACATGAAAATCCCAGTAACTGAGCAGATTGTGAAATACTCAGATCGGCCCGTCTGGCACCAACAACCATGCCAAGCTCAAAATTGCTTAAAACACCATTCTTTCCTATTCTGACATTCAGTTTGGAGTTCAGGAGATCGTCTTGACCACGACCACACCCCTAAATGTGGTGTTACTATTAATCCTAATATATATATATATATATATATATATATATATATATACACACACACACACACACATACAAATTTTGGCCCTACATAACACCTATCTGGGTCCCGTATACTGAAAGCCATAATAAGTTGATTTAACTCAGTTGAGTTGATCTGTTTATCTGATTTTTATTTTTATTAAAATTTTTGTCACCATTGTAGAGAATCATACGCGGATTCTTGATGCCTGTGTGTGTCTAACTAATGCAGTGGATGTAAACATTTTGTGCACATAAAACAATAAAATAATAATTGGTTAATTACCACAACAGTTGTCAGACACAGACGAGGACACAGAGGTAAGTGTAAAGTGAAAAAGTTTATTAACAGAGGTAATGGACACAGGCAGAACACAGAATGATATCTTGACACAGAGAACACTTAATTGACTGATGACAGAACATTCCTTGTAGATGGTGGAGACGATGGTTTAGACGAAGACAATGATAAAGATGGAGACGACAAAGATGACGAAGACAGGTAAGTAGCACACCAGTAATGTAGACAGTTGTCATATGATGGTTATCGGTGCAAGACCAGACGAGGGGTGTTTGTGACTGTTGTGCTTATATGTGGCTCTGGTGATGATGCACAGTTGATCCGAATGTTGGTGATTTTGAACGAGTGGGCGTGGCATACGTGTCCGTGTCCGATTGTGCAGGAAGTGCGGTTGTGACAACAGTCAAGGATCTCATGGTTATTATTATTATTAATAATAATAATAATAATAATAATAATAATAATAATAATAATAATAATGTGTTCGATTTATATAGCGCTTTTCAAGGCACTCAAAGCGCTTTACATTGAAGGGGGAATCTCCTCAACCAACACCAATGTGCAGCATCCACCTGGATGATGCGACGGCAGCCATATTGCGCCAGAACGCTCACCACACACCAGCTGATTGGTGGAGAGGAGACCGAGTGATGAAGCCAATCAGGAGAGAGGGATGATTAGGAGGCCATGAAGGACAGAGGCCAATGGGCAAATTTGGCCAGGATCCCGGGGTTACACCCCTACTCTTTTTCCGAAGGACATCCTGGGATTTTTAATGACCACAGAGAGTCAGGACCTCGGTTTAACGTCTCATCCGAAGGACGGATTATTATTATTAATACTTCAAAACTATAATAACTGCTTTAACAACCAGAGCATTAGACTATGTATGAGATCAGGGATTCTGCCAATACATGATCAAGTTCATCATCAATGAATAAACAATATCAGTTGATGATATTTTCTCTTGATTTTTTGTTCCATAACAAAAGTCTCTCACAAACACAAAGTAACCAAAGAAACACTAATGTTACACAGTCAAGGTTCAAGAGCGCAACTAAAGCAAATGCGTATATGGTTTGCATTTTGCCGGAGGAAATTCTGTGTGTAATCGGCCCTCCTAGTTCTGGTGGCAGTAGACCCTCAGGAATCTCTCGATTTCCTGGATCTTCCGTTCAGTCTGGCCATTGGTCTGAGGATAGTAACTGGAAGACAGGCTGACAGATACTCCTAGGAGAAGGAAGAAGGCGGAACAAACACAGGAGATGAATTGGGGTCCTCGGTCAGATACGATATCTTCCTGGAGCCCAAAGTGCCGGAAGACTTGCGAGAAGAGTGCCTCCACGGTTTCCAACGTGGTCGGCAAATCTTTGAAGTGGATGAGTTTGCAGGATTTAGAAAAGCTGTCCATGACGACTAGTACACAGATGAACCCTTGAGAAGGAGGAAGGTCCGCTATAAATTCAGTCCCCAGGTGGGTCCATGGACGTTCTGGGATCGGGAGAGGTAGCAGCTTTCCCTCAGGCAGTCTCCTAGGAGTATCAGCAATGGCACAGACTGAACATCCTTTTACATACCGGGAGATGTCCCGAGGCATGGCAGGCCACCAGTAGTGTTGACGGAGGAGTGAGAGGGTCCTTCTCCTGCCTGGGTGTACATACACCCCTCTGGACCTTCCGGTGGAGCAGGATGCTGAGCATTCTCCTGTTGGATCTGTTGGTGGAGGGCCCACTGGATTGGGCTGATGACCATGGCTGGAGGGAGGATTCATTCAAAGCATTCAGTTTCAGGGTCTGCTTGATACAGGCGAGACAATGCATCCACCCTGTTATTCTGGTCCCCTGGACGATATGTCACCTTGAAGTTGAATCAAGTAAAGAAGAGAGACCATCAGGCTTGATGATGATTAAGCCGTTTGGCCTCTCGGAGATACACTAGATTATGATGATCGGTGATAACCTTAAACGGATGCTCTGCTCCATCCAGCCAATGTCCCCACTCCTCTAAGGCGAGCTTGATAGCGAGGAGTTCCTGGTTGCCGATGTAATAGTTCTGCTCCGCCAGGGATAGCTTCTTGGAGAAGAAGGCACATGGATTGAGCCGTGAGGGTTTCCCCTCCCGCTGTGACAAGACCACTCCGACCCCGGTGGAGAAGGCGTCAACCTCCACGACGAACAGGTGATGAGGATTAGGGTGGACCAGGATCGGAGAGGACTGAAAGGCGAGCTTCAGCTGGTGGAATGCTTCTTTGGCAGATGGATTACAGGACAGAGACTTGGTGTGAGTGAGGAGCTGAGCAGACTGTTTTTCTTGATGAAGCGTCGGTAAGCTCCATGGCGTTCTGTTCCGGGATGGACAGGGGATAGATGCAGCCCTTCAGTAGAGTTGCCCCAGGCAGTGGCACAGTCCCATGGCCGATGAGGTGGAAGTTAGGTGGCCAAACACTTACTGAAGACATCCTGGAACGCCCGGTAAGCTGGAGGGATGGTCACACTGATCTGGGTTTCGGGACTCTCTACCAAGGTGGATTGTACAGGGTGTGATGGATGCACTGAAAAAGAAGATGGTTTCCGTAAGGGAGGACGATGAATACAATGATCGAAACAGTTCTCACCCCATTGCAGGATATCTACGGTGGACCAGTGGATATGGGGTTGGTGTAGAATTTGAACAGGGGCATCCCAGGATGATGTTAGTGATTAACTCCTCCAGCACCATGAACGTGATGGTCTCCTCATGCAGATTTCCATCCCGTAGAGTAATTGTGGGGGAGAAATGGTGGACACGACCTCGGCCCAGCGGTTTTCCCTAAATGTTGGTGATACAAAGGTTGACTGGGCAACGATGACGTTGAGAATTTAAGTTTTGGAGAGTTTGTTGGCTGATGAAGTTCCCATCGGAGTCGATGAGGGCTTGTGCTGAAACGGAGGAGTGAGAATTACTAACAGATACTGTAGTTTTGGTAAGATTGGCAGTAAGAGGAGGCAACTGGATGGTACTCACCACTGGCTGAGAAGGTCGCACAGAGTTGGTCGAAATGCCATGTCCATCTCCCCCACAATACAAACACAGTTGTTGCACAATTCTGCATTGACGTTCGTTGGCAGTGCGTAACGATCTGCATGGGTTCAGGTGCTGGAGGGGTGACAGGGTGTTGGACAGGCAGAGGATTAATAGCGGGTGCGGTGATACAGGCAGACAGCCGTTGAGAAACTCAGATAGTTTTCTAAATGAGGGATTCTAACCCCAAGGCATCCTCATAAACTATAATCAACTGTTTGACTTCACTGAGGAGGCCGTGGCGAAAAGCGGTGATGAGGGCAGATTAATTCCATCCGCTCATGCAGGCCAGCATGCGGAATCGTAATGCATACTGTAACGGTGGTGACCCCCAAACTACAATTCATAATTCAGTATTCAATAAATTGTTTTTGTTTTTTAAATCAACCTTATTCGGGCGCCAGGCAGGTATAGGCCTGCCAACAAAAACCCGGGATAGTTTTTTAATAACCACCCGTTACGTTCAATAACCTCAAAATAATCAGTCTTTTGTTTTGTTTTCCACGTTTTTTACTTAAATGGGTTTACACCCAACAAACACAAACATCAAACTTAATTTGATAAATATAAACAATACAACACCTAAACAGAAAGACCCGAAGAACAATTGCAGACACCGCTACTTATTCTTTCTGTTCGTGGTTTGTATTTCAATCGGTGCAGATATGTCACAGTTCATTAACATGCAATAAATTCACATGTCCGTTTTAAACCCCATTTTGTCCTTGAAAACAACACTAATGAAGAAGAAGGTCATAGAAAGGAAATAAAATCAAAACAAAATGAATACAAACAATAAACTCGATCAGTCTGTATATGTTTGGAATCGTGTGCGTGTATGTGTGTGCGTGTGTGTCGGAGAGTGAGCGCGTCTGTGATTGGGTGCGTGTATGTGTGCGTGTGTGTGTGTCGGAGAGAGAGCGTGTCTGTGCTTGGGTGTTTGGGGAAATGAAAAGTTTTTAGTCACTGACCCAAGTGCAGCTGATCACAGGGCTTTCGAAGAGTGTCTAGGGACCGTAGTGGACTCAACGATGATCCTGGTTACGACCAACTTTTAATAATAATGCATTTTATTTAACAGCGCCTTTCAAAACACCCAAGGTCACTTTACAGGGAAAAACAGCAATAACAATATAAATACATAAATCAACACACTTAAAACAAACATGCATCATAGAGACAGAAAAATAAGTAGTAAATCATAAAAAAGCCTGTGTAAAAAGGTAGGTCTTAAGACGAGATTTAAAAGTATGCAGACTGTCAATATTACGGATATCGAGAGGGAGAGAGTTCCACAAGCGAGGGGCCGCATGGCTAAAAGTTCTAGCTCCCATGGTCTTTAAGCGTATACGTGGTAAGACAAGAGAGAGTGATAGTGAGGATCGTAAAGTGCGTGAAGGAGTGTAAATATGAAGAAGATCAGTAAGATAGGGAGGAGCTAGACTGTGAAGTGCCTTGAATGTGAGAAGCAGGATTTTGAAGTCAATTCTATATTTCACTGGAAGCCAGTGAAGTTGCTGGAGAGTTGGTGAAATGTGCATGGTAGAAGGAGTTCTAGTAAGAACACGAGCCGCAGAGTTCTGAACCAACTGAAGTTTATGGAGAAGTTTGGAAGGAAGACCAGTAAGAAGAGCGTTGCAGTAATCAATACGTGAGGTAACTAGTGCATTAATGAGAATTGCAGTGTTGTTCATTGAAAGGGATAGACGAAGGCGATTAATATTACGCAGATGAAAATATGCGGTACGTGTAATATTATTAATATGGGCTTCAAATGAAAGTGTGCTATCCAGAATTACACCCAAACTCTTAACCTGTGAAGAGGGATAAATGAGATGTTGATCAATATCCACAGGTATATAGTCAGAGTTTGTCAATGTGGATTTTGTCCCTACAAGTAGGACCTCGGTTTTGTTACTATTAAGCTTAAGGAAGTTAGCTGAGAGCCAGTCTTTAATTTCAGCCAAACAACGGGACAAGAGAGGTGGTGGAAAAAAGTCAGAGGTTTTGGAAGATAAGTATAGCTGGGTGTCATCGGCATAGCAGTGAAAGTGAAAGCCATATTTCCTGAAAATATGACCAAGTGGAAGTAGATAGATAATGAATAAAAGCGGACCCAAAACAGAGCCCTGAGGAACACCAGTAGTGACTGTCGATGATCTTGATCGGAAGTGCTTTAATTGGACAAACTGAGTACGGCCAGAGAGATATGATATAAACCAGGACAGGGGTGTGCCAGTGATCCCAATAGAAACTAACCTGTCAAGGAGTATTTTGTGCGAGATGGTGTCAAAGGCCGCACTCAGGTCGAGAAGGACAAGAATGGTTAATAAACCAGAGTCAGCTGCCAACAACAAGTCATTAGTGATTTTGACAAGAGCTGTCTCTGTACTGTGGTGCGGACGAAAGCCAGATTGAAACTGCTCAAACAGGTTATTTTTGGACAGATGATCATTTACCTGTGTTGCAACACATTTTTCCAGAATTTTAGAGATGAATGGCAAATTAGAAATCGGACGGTAATTATCTAGGTTAGATGGATCTGCCCCTGGTTTCTTAAGGATTGGAATAATAATAGCAGATTTGAAATAGGAGGGTACATAGCCAGAAGCAAGTGAGCAATGGATAATTTTAGAAATTAATGTAGATAAAGATGGTAAACAGGCTTTGACTAAGTGAGTTGGCAGAGGATCAAGCCAACAGGTAGTAGGCTTGGATTCCCGGATAAGACGCAGTATCTCCGCATCGGTTGGTAATAAAAAAGAAGAGAGACCAGAGTGTGGGGACACTTGAAAAACTGAGCAGCAGTAGTTATAACCTATGTTACTAGCAAGTATTTGTTGGTGAATATTTTTAATCTTAGACTCAAAAAAAGTCATAAAATTGTCACATAGTGTGGTAGAATACATGTCTAATGGCAGAGAATCCGGTGGTCGTAAGATATTTTTTACCACAGAAAAAAGAGATCTTGAATTTGTTTCTCTGGCTCCAATTAAAATAGAGTAATAATCAGATTTAGCTTTAGACAGTGCATCCTTATAAAGTTGGACATGTTCAAAAAGCATTTGTTTATGTACAGTGAGACCAGATTTGGCATACAGACGCTCTAACCTACGACCTTTAGTTTTAAGTTGACGAAGTTCTGGGGTAAACCATGGAGCAGAATGAATGAAAGAGACAGTCCGGGTTTTCACAGGTGCATAATCATCCAAAATCTTAGTTAGTCCATTGTTATAATAAGAAACCAGTACATCAGCATCAGTAAAATCAGCTTTGCTGGAAAAGATGGCAAGTTCATCAGAGAAAGAAGACACATCAATGTTCTTAATGTTCCGAAATTGGATAGAACGACACAGATTTACCTTAAAAACTGTCAGTTGGATGCAGAAAGACACAAGTAGATGGTCTGATATGGACAAGTCGAAAACAGAGCAATTATACGGAATAATGCCAGAACAGCAAATTAGATCAAGGATATGCCCTTTAGAATGGGTGGGCAAGTTAGTGAATTGCAGCATACCAAAACTATCCAGACAGGATAGAAAATCACTTGTACTTGTGTTGGTGACTTCATCTATATGAATGTTAAAGTCCCCCAGCATGATAACATTCGGAGACATGGGACATATGTAAGTCAGAAGCTCAGAAAGTTCAGTTAAAAAGAAGGGATTGCTCTTAGGGGGGCGGTAGATAGACATGAGAATGGTAGGAATCGCCCCATTGATTTTTAGGGCAATCGATTCAAATGAAGAATATGTAGGCACAGTTAGCTGGGATACTTTCCATTTCTCTTTATGAAGTATTGCCAAACCCCCTCCCCGTCCAGTAGCGCGGGATTTACAAATAAAGGCATAACCCGGAGGAACAGACTGGTTAAGATGGAGAAAATCATCCTGTTTCTGCCAAGTCTCAGTTAAACAGAGGAAATCAAACTTACGGTCAGACAGCATATCATGCACCAGAGGTCCTTTATTGGAGAGTGATCGTACGTTGAGTAATCCAAAGGAGAGATTGTTTTTTCCAGTATCGTTGCCAACCGATCTGGCCAAATTGGTTAGTACACCATGATCAACAGTGCGTGTAGACCTCCTTGCTGGACGTGGATTCGACGACCAGAATGACCGTATTGAGCACGAGTCATCGATGGTGTAGCTTCGTCGAGACCCACGATGACTGTACGGTCGACGTGGTTGATACGCAACATCTGGATGGAAATGTAAAGCTGACGGGAGTTCAAAAGGACGGGAGCGGAGCTGGAGAAGTTCCGCCGCAGAATATTGAAGGATCAACACTGCAGGGTGGTATATTGCAGAGAGGATGACCCAGACGTAGTTAATCCATACAAGCAGTCCGATGATCTTCATAGTTGCTTCCCGCGCCAAAGGCACCTCGAGTGAAGAATCAGAGGTCAGTAACCGGCAGGCAAACCGGCAGCCACGAGAAGTATCACACAGATCAGCTGATAGCGTGCGGTGGTCCGAACTCGCTGTAGTCAGCGTAACAGGCAGATCACAGATAGATGATGGCTATAAAACAGCTTAAAACAGCAATAAAACAACTACTAAAAGTCAAAATATCCAGGAGCAGCGGCAGCAGGTAGCGCCAGCGTTCACCCCGGATATGACGCCAATTATAATATAATATATTATATTATTTTATAATATAATATATTATATTATATATATAGCCATCCTTTTCCCTTTGGATGGCTTAGCGATGCTTATAACGTGAAGGTAACTTTGCGCTCGTTCACAAGCACGGTAGAGCAGATCTGGAAATGACAGGCCGACAGGAACACGAGCCACACTCCCCACGGTAACGCACTCCACTTCTCTCCCACCACTCGCAACTCAACTGTGTTCACTTGTTGTGACGTCTCTTCCCCCCCTTCCGGTATGTGCGCTTCACCCTTATACTCACATCCGTCCTTAATTAATACGCACACCTTTTGTGCAACGAAAGTGAAAGTAACCCAGTGGCATCCAGACTTTTCAGTTCTGCCACACTCTCCCCTCCTTGAGAAGACAACGCATAGTTGTTAAGTCTAAAATCCAAGGAAATCTTCATCCTCATCTGAGGTCTCATGGAAGAGTTCCCGGAGGTTCTCCAGAGTACGTTTTTCCATTTCTTTTGCCGTAGGGAAACACGGTTTCATATTGCATACATGCACAGTGCGCACGTCTTCTCCTGTGGTTTCCAGCGCAACTTGATAGTTGAGAGGCCCCAACTGTCGAATTATCCGATATGGTCCCTTCCATTTTGGTGCCAGCTTGGCACTAAAATTACGTTGTGAACTGGATTGAGGGAAGTTCCGTACCCATATACGATCTTTCTCCTGGAAGGAGACATCTCTTCTGTTTTTGTTATAACTTCTCAACTGTCTCGTTTGAGCTCTTTTGCAGTTTTCCTCTGCCTTTCTCTGTAGCTGGGACAACTGATGAACAACATCATATGAAGGACCCGAGGGTGAAAGGTTGTGTCCATGCAACAATTTGTCCACTGGACTCTGAAGTTTTCTGCCCAGATGGAGCTCAGCAGGCGTCATTCCAATTGTTTCCTGAACGGCAGTATTGAGTGCAAAACGAAACTCGGGAAGGTAGAGGTCCCAACCTTTGTGATTATCTTCTACGAAGGAAGCTATCATACACTTCAGAGTACGGTTGACTCTTTCCGTCATATTCGTTTGTGGATGGTAAGCAGTGGTTAATTTGTGTGTTACATTCCACTTTGCGCACAATTCATCGAATACTGCAGAGACAAATTGGGTTCCCCTGTCAGACAGGATGTAATCAGGCACACCCCAACGAGTCAGCACTTCTCTCCGCCAGATTTCAGCAATAGTCTTAGCAGTGGCTTGCCGCATAGGAAATAGCTCGACCCATCGAGAAAAATAGTCAACAAAGACGAGTAAGTACTCCTGTTGTTTGGTGCTTTTTGGAAGTGGGCCCATTACATCTACTCCTAGCATTTCATTGGGTCGTGATGTAGTAATTGGTTGAAGTTTTCCGGCCATTTTTTTGTTATCACTTTTGAGAGTTTGACATTTTACACACCTTTTAACATGTTTTTTGACATCCGTCCACATGCCAGACCAGTAAGCAACATCTTGTATTCTTTTGTACGTCTTGAAAATTCCAAGATGTCCACTCATGGGATTGGAATGGTAGTACTGGAGAATGTTGTGTACAAGGCTGCTCGGAATGACAACACGGTAATGAACTCGGCCATCGGTCAGATGAGTGATGTGATACAATTTGTCTTCCAACACTGCATAATGTTCCTTCTCAGCGAGTTCCTTCTTTGCTAATGCCTGAAATATTTCACAAATTTCAGGATCCTGATGTTGTGCTTCCCAGATACTTTCGGGGGTGATAGGAAACTCTGATTCCTCTTTCTGATTGGTGTAAACACTACACCCAGGTAGGTAGTTCATTCGTGAAAGTGCATCAGGTGCTACATTCAACTTCCCTTTCCTGTACTCCATAACAAAGTCATATCTTTGTAGCCGAAGAGCCCATCTGATGAGTCGACTGGTTGTTTTTGTGGAACTCATCACCCATTGCAATGAGGAATGGTCCATGATTACTGTGAACAGTTGAGGTTCTAAGTAATGCTGCCATTTATCCAGAGCCCATATCACTGCAAGACATTCTTTTTCGGTGGTAGAATAGTTTGTCTCAGCTTTATTTAGAGTCCTACTGGCGTAAGCAATCACTTCCTCACCACCTTGTTCTTTCCGCTGAGTTAACACAGCACCCAAGCCGGTGTCGCTTGCGTCAGTGTACACGGTAAAGGGCAGTTGGAGATTAGGGTGTCCGAGGATAGGTGGTGATGTCAGGCATGCTTTTAAACACTCAAAAGCTTGTTGGCATTTTGATGTCCACTGAAATGATTGTCCTTTCTTTTTTAGGGTGTTAAGAGGCTCCGCAATCCTGGAGAAGTCTGGCACGAATCGATGGTACCATCCAGCCAACCCTAGGAACCGCTGGACTTCTTTAAGATTACGTGGAACTGGATAGGTGCGGATTGCTTCCACCTTGCTTGGGTCAGCAGTTATTCCCTGTCTGTTCACTACATGACCAAGGAAGTTGATCTCCTGCAGACAAAACTTGCATTTTTTTAGATTTAATGTCAGCCCAGCTGATTTCAACCGTTGGAAGATGGTCTGGATGTGAAGGAAATGCTGGGCCATAGATGGAGAGTAAACGATGATATCGTCAATATAGACGAAACATATGGTTCCAAGCAACTCTCTCAGGACTATCTCCATTAGCCTTTGAAAGGTTGCTGGGGCATTTTTCAGACCAAAAGGCATAACATTGAAATGGTACAACCCCCCTGATGTGATGAAGGCGGTCTTCAGCTTGCTTTCAGGTTCCATGGGTACCTGCCAATAACCGCTGTTAAGGTCAAGAGTTGAAAAAATGGCTGCACCAGAAAGTGACTCCAGTATCTCCGTGATATTAGGAATTGGATACGCGTCACTCTCGGTGAGGGCATTGACCTTTCTATAGTCAACACAGAACCTGAGACTTCCGTCTTTCTTGGGGACTAAGACAACTGGTGATGCCCATGCTGAATAAGAGGGTTCTATGATGCCAGCTTTTAACATTTCATCAATCTGTTCCTTTACTATGGCTTGCTTGACAGGTGTGAGCCTATAGGGACGTTGTTTAATGGGTACCGGATGACGAGTGTACAGGCAGTGCTGAAGAACGGTCGTACGTCCGGGTCGGCGGGTACACACTGTTTGATGGGACTCCAAAAGGTGGCGTAACTGAACTTCATCATTGTGAGGTAACGTTGCTTCTTTTACTGCATTTGCAATTAAAACTTGATCCTCAGTGAGGGTAGAGTCTACATCTCGAGATGCCCGTAGAGGTTGTGTAGGAGGAACGGCACTTAGTAAGGAAAGATTCTGTTGAGAACCCCTACATTTTCTTGGCTTTCTTTGGCAGGGAACTTTACTCATAGGTACACTCGCTTGTCCCAGTTGGAAATAGTATTCCACCTCCTGAGCACCTTTGAAGGAGTACTTCCTGTCTGCAACATTAAGTTGGAGGCCACTCAGGAAAATGAAATCTAACCCCAACACTGCTACATACGTCAGGGATGTGGACGTAAGGACTACAGCTCGCATAGAAGTATTGGTGTCATGCAATGTAATCTGTACATTTATCCACCCAAGTGGAACTTCAGCCTCGCCGTTTGCTAGGTATAAAGGCCCTAAGGTCCAGGGATGGAGACTTTCTTGAGGGGTAAGATCCTTCCATAAACTCTCATGTATAAGAGTATAGCTAGCTCCAGTGTCCACAATAGCTTTTCCTTTCCAGGGCCCAATGGTGATAGGGACTACTAGCTGTTGGGGTACTGTGAACTGCTTGTGAGGAACATCCTGGTTCGTTTGCAGACTAGACGTGATAGGTGATGCCGTTGTGGCTGAGACAGTATTGTGGGAGGGTAACCCACCCTGTTTTTGATTTTGAGGAGGTCGTTTGTTGTGAGCGGGTTGAGGCTGATGGGATGGCTGACTTGAAAGGGATGTAAAATAAGGACAGTTCCCTGGGGAATGGTGTCCTTTACACCGCCAGCACTGAACTTGAGACTTGTCCAAAGCGCGATTAACAGGAGGTCGTGGTGCCATAGACTGTTGTTTAGGGTGTATATCTCCATCATACCTGAGTTGCTGCTCAAAGTCCTTTTCAAATTGATGACCCAACTTCACCAATTCTTCCACTGTAGACACACGACTGCGGAGTTGACTGGCAAGGTGAGGTTTAATATTTTTTAAAATCATTTTTACAATTTCACCTTCTGTTAGTGTGCTCTTCCATCTTTTACACAATGCTCGGTAGGAGAAAGCAAAATCTCGGATGGGTTCTCGTTCTCCTTGAGTCCTAGTCCTGACTCGCTCTGCCAACTCATCCTCATAATCCTCTGACAGAAAAGCGGAGAGGAAAGCTGCTTCGAATTCAGTCCAGGAGAAAATGGAAGCGCGAGCGACTTCCCACCAGTCACGTGCAGTTCCGTGTAAGACGGTGCGAAAAGTAGCCAGAAGATCCCCATCTGACAAAGGATGTAATGCCAAAAAATCCTGACATCGAGTTAAATAACTTAAAGGATCTGCATCATCGGATGGCCTTCCAAATGTAGGGAATGTTAGTCGAAGATGATCACTTTTTGCTACCGTAGCAGTGGAAGATGTGGTGGTGTGAACTTCTGGACTGGGTGGTATTGAAAAGGAAACTGGGGCGGATAAGGGTACCTCTTTTGGTTGATCCATCATCTCTTTTCTTTCAGTTTTAAATTGTTTTGTCAGGTCTGACTGGATCTGTTGTGTGTTAGTGCTAAGCTCTGCCATTTGCTTTTTACATTGATGAAGTTCTTTGTAGAGTTCATCTTGACTAGTCTGCAGGTTCTTGCGCATGACTTTAAGATCATTTTGAATTTCTACCTGAAGCTGTTCTACCAGGAAACGTACCTCAGATAGAAGGGCAGTCTTCACATTTGTCAGTTCATCAGCAATCATAAGTCTGGTAGCTTTGGTCCATTGATCCATCTCGCTTTCCACCTGTTGTTTGTTTTTTGAGATGCACTTGAGTAACTGTTGCTGGTTCTCTGCCATCTTAGTTACCACACTGGAAAGATGTGTTGTAAGTTGAGAAGACTTGTCCTTTACCTCCTGGGTAAGTTGAATAATTGCACTCTCCTGTTTTTGGCTAGATTCCTTTAAGGAGTCCAAATCTCCTTTTACTTGGTGGGTAAGTTGTTGTATTCCTCTGCCAGGTGTGGGTAGTTCACCAGGCAAATCCTGCAAATCCTGTTGTCCCACAGAAGATGGTGGAGAATCTTCATGGGATGAGCAAAGCTGCATAGGGTCTGCGCTGGGAGGTTCCCAAGTGAGGGTTTGTACTGGAGTGCTAACAGTCGGGGGGGACGTGACAAACCGCACACTGGTTCCAGTGGGGCCAGTATGGGGCATAATAGGGGTGAAATGGAAAGGGGTGGTGATGGGGGCTGTTGATGTCCACATGGGAGTTTCCACTTCAGGGACATCAATATCCACACAAATGGATGGAGATGGGGAAGGTGTGGAAGTCATGTTGATGGAAGGGTGAACTATGTGTACAAATAAAATAAAAAAATCAGTAAATGTGTACTTGGGTCTGTGTTTTTCCTTTAAAAGGGGGAAAAAAAACTGTAAACTGGGGCAAAATAACAAACCAGGGCAAAATAACAAACTACAAAGTTCAACAACAATAACAAAAAAAACAAAATAGTACTACAAGGTTAAGTAAACAGTTCCAACAACCTTTTTGAATTTACCCTTAAGTAAGTTATTCAGAAGTTAACCACTTACCAATTTGCTCACACACTTGTTTCACCAAAAAAAAAAACTTGATATAACAAGGATTACAGTTCAGTCACAATACAATTCAGTCATATTGGGACTTATGTCGTCATATTCTACATCTCCAAATCCTCATAATACATTTTCCCCCCAAATGAGAATTAAATGACAAATCCCAAATCACCAGACGCAGGTTTTTTTTTTTTTTTTTCCAAACAATGAAATCAAAAGACATAAATCACAACAAAGAGCAGTAGTTCAGTTCAAATATAATCTCAGTGATGTATTATTGGTATTTAAAAAAAACAATTCCCTTTTTTCTTTTTTCAACCAAAGTTCAAATGATGATTCAGTTCAAGTTTCACAGTTCATAATTCATGATTTTCAATTAAAGTTTCTTCA
Source organism: Pseudorasbora parva (assembly GCF_024679245.1). Classification (NCBI taxonomy): domain Eukaryota; kingdom Metazoa; phylum Chordata; class Actinopteri; order Cypriniformes; family Gobionidae; genus Pseudorasbora; species Pseudorasbora parva. Next base: position 34,612,706 of record NC_090188.1, on the reverse strand, counting down.
GAATTCATGATTTTCAATTTAAGTTTCACAGTTCATAATTCATGATTTTCAATTGAAGTTTCTTCAGAATTCATGAATTTCAATTTAATTTTCACAGTTCACGTCCCTGTTCGGGCGCCACTCTGTAACGGTGGTGACCCCCAAACTACAATTCATAATTCAGTATTCAATAAATTGTTTTTGTTTTTTAAATCAACCTTATTCGGGCGCCAGGCAGGTATAGGCCTGCCAACAAAAACCCGGGATAGTTTTTTAATAACCACCCGTTACGTTCAATAACCTCAAAATAATCAGTCTTTTGTTTTGTTTTCCACGTTTTTTACTTAAATGGGTTTACACCCAACAAACACAAACATCAAACTTAATTTGATAAATATAAACAATACAACACCTAAACAGAAAGACCCGAAGAACAATTGCAGACACCGCTACTTATTCTTTCTGTTCGTGGTTTGTATTTCAATCGGTGCAGATATGTCACAGTTCATTAACATGCAATAAATTCACATGTCCGTTTTAAACCCCATTTTGTCCTTGAAAACAACACTAATGAAGAAGAAGGTCATAGAAAGGAAATAAAATCAAAACAAAATGAATACAAACAATAAACTCGATCAGTCTGTATATGTTTGGAATCGTGTGCGTGTATGTGTGTGCGTGTGTGTCGGAGAGTGAGCGCGTCTGTGATTGGGTGCGTGTATGTGTGCGTGTGTGTGTGTCGGAGAGAGAGCGTGTCTGTGCTTGGGTGTTTGGGGAAATGAAAAGTTTTTAGTCACTGACCCAAGTGCAGCTGATCACAGGGCTTTCGAAGAGTGTCTAGGGACCGTAGTGGACTCAACGATGATCCTGGTTACGACCAACTTTTCCCTTTGGATGGCTTAGCGATGCTTATAACGTGAAGGTAACTTTGCGCTCGTTCACAAGCACGGTAGAGCAGATCTGGAAATGACAGGCCGACAGGAACACGAGCCACACTCCCCACGGTAACGCACTCCACTTCTCTCCCACCACTCGCAACTCAACTGTGTTCACTTGTTGTGACGTCTCTTCCCCCCCTTCCGGTATGTGCGCTTCACCCTTATACTCACATCCGTCCTTAATTAATACGCACACCTTTTGTGCAACGAAAGTGAAAGTAACCCAGTGGCATCCAGACTTTTCAGTTCTGCCACAATACGAACTTGTAGTTTCTCTCTTACTCTGACGAATCGTGAAGAGTTGGTCATGGACGAATAATTCAGCAGCTTGTTGACCGAAGACTTCTTTAAGATGTGTACAGAAAGCAGAGACCAAGCCGGTGACGGGGGCATTAGACTCCCACAGTGATTGTGCCCATTTTAGTGCTCTGCCTAAAAGAAGGGAGATGATGAACGACATCCGGCCTCTCTCGTGATGGAATAGGTGGGAATTAGCTTCCATGTAGAGAGAGAGCATTGGAGCATAAACCCGCTGCAATCCTCCACCGCGCCACTGTATGTAGCTGGTCGGGCCATGGGACAGGCAGCTGAGGAAGTGAAGGGTGACGTAGATGCAGGTGACGGTGAGCTAGCTGGATTAGCTGCTGTGGTGACGGGGGCGGTGTCTTGACTCAGTGAGGACCGTACTGCGTGAACCAGAGTGGTGAAGTGGTCGGCAGTGCGGTCCCCGCCTGTGTCTAGAGAGCTCTGCATTTGGTCTGGTCTTCTGTCAGACACAGACGAGGACACAGATGGTTAGTGCAGTGTGCAGTGTTTATTAAACAGATTTAATGGACACAGGTTGAACTCAAAGGTGAATCTTGACACGTAGACAGGTAACACAATGATAACAGACTTTCCTTTATGAAGACAGATGACGAGGACGGTGACCACAAGGATGATGATGGGAATGACGAAGACGAAGATGAAGATGAAGATGAAGATGAAGAAGAAGATGAAGATGACGAGGAAGATGGGCAGGTAGGCTTCAGGTAAGTAGACGGTAGTCGTAGTGTTGATCGGTGCAAGACCAGACGAGGAGTTAAGGGATGAGGAGTGCTTATGTGGGGCTGATGATGGTGGCACAGGTGTTTAGAATTCAGGTGATTGGGAACGAGTGGGTGTGGCATGGGTGTCTTTGTCCGAAGGTGGTGGCTGTGCAGTAGTGACAATATGACCTTTAATGAAAGGTGGATTTAGATTTTGTTTCTGCTTAGCACTGTCCCAGGCATTTTTTGTTTTTGTTTTTTATAGAAATATATAAGAAAATATGCTAAAAAAGAAATGAAAATAATCTACATTATGGAAAATAAAACATAAATTTTTATTTTTATTCTAATATCATATACTTTTTTAGGACATGTAAAAATACAGACCACTGTTTGGATGCTTCGTGACAGTTTTCTAATGAACATAAATGTATGAACATTTCTGCCAATCAACCAACCCACCGACAGACAGTCAGACAGATAAATCCAAACCAAAATCTCACTGCAGGTCAACGTTGCATGCATATTGCACTCCAGACTGATTATAACTAGAGACAGCACAATTGCTCAGTTATGCTAATTCATATAAGAACACAACAACAAATCATTCTGTGAACCAGTGGCGACAAGTCTGCTTCTCCGTTAAGAAGATTTATATGAGCCATTGCTGTGGAGGGGGAAAAATGTTTTTTATAATGTTTCTGAAAACCCCTACAAAGCAAGTATTCCAAGATGTAAGGTTGTCAGAAATTAATAATACCTGTTAAGCGGCACTACTACAAAAAGTAGTACATCACAAGGTAATTTTACAAAAAGTTTTTTTTTTTTTTCTGTATCAGTATGTGTCCTATTTGAAATGTTCCTATTAACTTCTGGATTTCTGCAATTTTTCAATGGCTCAGTGCTGTTTAGTACAGATTATCTTTATTGTTGGTGTGCTTTATGTGTATAAATCAGCAGTGAGCGAGGTTGTAAAAGCCATTTTCAAAATTTTCTATATATTTTCTATTTATATCAAGGTAATATCCCAAAAGAAAATTGTATTGCTCGTACAATACACTCGCATAAGTCACACCATAGACACTTTCTGCACCACCAAATTTTCTCTCTTAACTCAAATCTCAAAAATGACACAAATACGATGCTTGATATCAATGCTTGAGTTTTAAAATATCTTTTGATTGCAGGAGATATAAGGTTATGCTTTGGCGGAACAACCTTTGTTATTGCTTATAGATAAGTATTATGAGGACAAAACCATACCTCATAATGGACCCACACTGTAAAAAAAAGGTTGAGAAAACTTAAAAGCAACCAGCTGCAGAACATATTTTAGTTTTCGAAACTTAGGGTTAATTAGTTTTACAAACTGTTTATATATTTCATGTTAAATAATAAAAGATAAATTTGTCATACAAGACATAAATTAGTTTTAACATATCAAATGTCGAAAGAAAGACATTTTGAAATGTCATGCCAAATATTGGCTCATTTTGGATTTCATGAGAGATGGGGCAGGTAGCAATAAGAGGTCAGAAATGTACATATAAGGAACAGCTTTCCGATTTGCAACTTATTAGGTCAATTGGCAACATGATTGGCTATTAAAAAAAAAAGCCTCTCAGAGTGGCAGTGTCTCTCAGAAGTCAAAATGGGCAGAGGATCACCAATTCTCCCAATGCTGTGGCGAAACACAGTGAAGCAATATCAGAAAGGAGTTTCTCAGGGAAAAACAAAACTGCAAAGAGTTTTAAGTTATCATTATATACAGTGCATAATATCATCCAAAGATTCAGAGAATCTGGAACAATCTCTGTGCACAAGGGTCAAGAAAACCATACTGGGTGCCTGTGATCTTTGGGCCCTTAGATGGCACTGCATCACATACAGGAATGCTACTGTATTGGAAATCACAACATGGGCTCAGGAATACTTCCAGAAAACACAAATCCACCGGGACAATCACCGTTGCCGGCTAAAACTCTATAGGTCAAAAAAGAAGCCATATCTAAACATGATCCAGAAGCACAGGTGTTTTCTCTGGACCAAGGTTCATTTAAAATGGACTGTGGCAAAGTGGAAAACTGTTCTGTGGTCAGACAAATCAAAATGTGAAGTTCTTTTTGGAAAACTGGGACACCATGTCATCCGGATTAAAAAGGACATGGACAACCCAAGATATTATCAGCGCTCAGTTCAGAAGCCTGCATCTCTAATGGTATGGGGTTTAATGAGTGTGTGTAGCATGGGCAGTTTGCACATCTGAAAAGGCAAAGGAAAGGAAAGGTATATTCAAGTTCTAGAACAACATATGCGCCCATCCAGAAATCATCTCTTTTAGGGAAGACCTTGCATTTTCCAACATGACAATGCAATCAGTTACAACATCATGGCTGCGTAGAAGAAGGATCTAGATACTGAAATGGCCAGTCTGCAGTCCAGATCTTTCAACCAAAACATTTGGTGCATCATAAAGAGGAAGATAGAGAAACTAGAAGCCTGTATCTGACAAAAATTGGACAACATTCCTATTCCTAACCTTGAGCAACTTGTCGCCTCAGTCCCCAGATGTTTGCAGTCTTGTTATAAAAAGAAGAGGTGATGCCACATAGTGGTAAACATGGCCTTGTCCCAAAATTTTTTAGATGTGTTGATGCCACAAAAAATAAAATCAACTTATTTTTCCCATAAAATGATACATTTTCTCAGTTTAAACATTTTATATGTTATTAATATGTGAAACTTACAGATCATTGCATTCTGTTTTTATTCACAATTTGTAGAGTGTCCCAACTTTTTTGGAATAGGGTTTGTACACGGACCCTGCCCACGGGAACACGCAAGAATGGGGGTAAGGTCATGTAAGGCTGCTCTAGAGAAGAGGAAGAGTTAGACCAGTATATAGACCAGTCTCCTCAAGCTGTCACATCTGTCTTTTCACATTTATTGCAGTACAGTACATAACACAAATGAAATAGCATGCCAAAGCAAGATGACAACATAAGTTATAACCATATGTCATGCAATATTGTCTGGCTCTGAAGGCATCTTACAACAGTTCCCACACAAATGATTTACAGATTATCATGACAGAATATGCTAATAGATTACTTGAACATAGTTAACTCCACATCAGCTACATTTATCAACTAACCATTCAGAAATGTGCGGTTGCATTCTTATTTTATTCATCATTGTCCGAACATAATCCTTGTTTGAACCTAAAAGGCTGAACAGTTTCTGACATTTGCTGTGCTCTGCAGGTAATCAGAGCTTCTAACACAAGCTCCACCCTCTTCTAGAAAGGGGACAGGGGGCAGCAGCTCATTTGCATTTAAAGGGATACATACAAAAACTGTGAATTTTTACTCACCCTCAAAAAAACAAACATGTTTTACAAGCTTTAAAAAAATATCTGGGGGGGTATATGGAGCTAAAACTTTACCTACAAACTCTGGGGACATCAACGATTTATTTTACATCTTGTGAAAAGGGGCACAATAGGATTTAATATCCATTTAATATCTATTGCCAATAATGTGAAATAAGCACCAAAACGTAAAATGTACATGGGTTGGACTTCCAAAGAGTTAATGTCATTTCTAAGGCAGGCATCTCCTAGTGTTTTGTTTTTGTAAGATTTTGTGCATTGATTTGCAATATAATATGAACGTCTTCAGTAGTAACACACTGAATGTCTTTTCAGATTGTGTGGCATAATGTGCTCAAAATCTCTTAAAGAATCATGTGAGAATAAAATTATCAAATTTTCATAGTTAACTTAATTAGTGAACACCCAAGGCACACCTAACATAAACAATGTTTTATACTGCTCTTGCCATGTAAATATGCATTATGGCTACTGTGTGCAACCACCACATTTTATGCTTATGTTTTATGCATATGTTTAGTGGTTACTGTGAGAAACCACCCCATTTTTACTTATAATTAATATATTTTAAAATCTGTATCATTCATTTTATAAAATTTTCTGCAGCATGTTACAGTTAATAAAACTGTCAAGATGTGTTTTTTAGAAGTACCATCAGCAGCTCTGTGCTTATAAAATACAGGCATACCTTTGCACTTTTTTTTGTCTTATTCCCCAAACAACATTATACAATATTCATAAAATGGGAACAGCAGTATTTGTTAACTGTAAGTTACTATAAAATAGTATTAGTAATATAGTAATAATATAATAGAAATAATAATAATACAACTATAAAAAAGTAACATTATAATTGCAATACATATATAGGCCTACCTATTATTACTATACATATAATTTAACTATTCAGTAAGTAAAGAGTTAAAAACTACTTGGTCAGCAAGTAAACAGACATCAACATCAAACAAGCAAACAAAAAGTCTAATAGTTTTGCTGATCCACTAACATGCTGTTGTCGAGCAGGTGGACAGATGCCATCCGGTATGCCTGCAGAAATAAACAGCTTGCAGAATTTAATAAAGATTTCATGTTTGTTGCTTCATCCCCCTAAAATGTAGGCTACACACCATCAGTAAAGCACAGCATGATAAAGGATGACATTGATGAATGTCTCATCTCCATCTGACTAAAGAAACATAATGAGTATTAAGTACACACACGAGATGATCAAGATGATTTATGAGGAGCAGTAGTTTTCTGTATATTTGTAACAAGGGGGGAAAACATGGAATAGTGTACATGGCTTCTTCAACCTTTGGTTTCTAAAAACGATTTTTGTAGAACTAAATATGTAGAATTTTAGAGAATATAAATATAACCACAACAATTCACATACTTATTGTAACACACAAGAAAATTGTAATCATCTACAACAAAACAAAAACCACTGATTTGAAAAAGAAAAAAAGTCAAATCCTTCATCATCTTATAAAATTTAAAATCAATCCACACTCTTGATTTTTATCTTGTTTTTTATTTTTTTAAATGTACACAACTTCACATCCTTCTGACCCTTCAATTTTATTCTTTCTGCTTAAATATAATGCCATTTCTGCTTCACCTATAATGTAGTTTAAAAGTTTACATTTCATAATTTACAATTTTATTCTATTTTTTGCTACATACCGGTAACCAAGAATAAAACTCTGAACAGTAAAATTTTCATTTTTGTCTCCCTTTTTTTTTTTTTTTTAAAGGACACCCATTAGACATAGTAGGATAAATAACACTTATAAAAGCATTGACAGCAACTGCCCTGTGTAAAATCCTCCATTGAAGATCCCCCACTCTTTTTCCTAAAGAAGGTTTATATAACACTCTCCACACAGGTTTTATACTCTGATCCAAGCCAAATTTGTCTCTCCAAATAGTGTCTATTCTTCCATTTAAAACTTCCTTATCTAAAACTTTAACACAGTTTCGATACAATTTCTTACGGTCGCCTCTTGAATACTTAAATCTTCCAAGTTCTCTAACATCTCCCCATTAGCTCCTTTAAGATCAGGAGTAAAGAAAACTTCAGGAAAAAGATAATCATTGTTTGGAGAAACTTTCCCTTCCCTATAAATCACAAGTAGCAACTTTTCTTCCATCGTAAGTCTCTGTTTTTAAACCTCCAACAATTTTCTTGCCAATCTTTCTGATTTTAATTTTAGACCAGATGCTACCCCTTGCAAGTTATTTAACTCAGTACCCTCAGCTATCAGATCACACAATTTAAACTTTTTTGAAGTACACATTACATTTTCAAATCCACATGCAATTTCATTACATTCATCCAACCTGACTCCGAACACAGTCGACCAAAACCAAAATAAAGATGACTCAGAAACCCCTCTTCCCTTTTTAAAAAAGCTCCACACTCTAAAAATCCCCTTATAAAAGTCCATTCAGTGGAATCTTGTTAGAATCTATTCAAATCAAAGTAAAGTCCAAACCCAGACCTCCATCCTGTCTTAAAATAGATCCAGCAACATTTCTCCAGACCAGATCCTCTGGACCTGTTAAAAATCTGAATGAACTGTAAGCGAAAAGTTGCTCCTCTGCTGACCAGGTGTTTCAGTCCATGTTCCCCTTCTCCTCTAGGAAGGGTTAGGGTTAGGGTAAAGTACACTCTGAGGTATCCAGTGAAATTTAGTCCAGAAAAAATCTACTATTACAGCCTGCAGTTTTGCGAGAAGTCCACTTGGCGGCTCAATACATGCCAAACAATGCCAGAACGTTGAAGCCACAAGATTGTTAATAATTATCACACATCCTCTAAAGGACATTTTTGGCTACAACCATCTCGATTTTTGCAGATGTTTTGTTTTTTCCAAAACCCCTTCCCAATTTTTTTTGCAACATTGAATCATCTCCAAGATAAACACCCAAATATTTAAAACCATTTTTCTTCCACTCAAGTCCAGCTGGTAGTTTAGGAAGGCATCTAACTTCCCATTTTCCACCTATAATGGATTTACTCTTGCACCAATTTACTTAAGCTGAAGATAACTGACCAACTCAATTATCAAAGTTTTTACTTCTTTTTGATTTTTTATCATAACCACGATATTGTCAGCCTAAGCTGATAACTTAATCTTACACTCAGATTGCGGTAAACTCCACCCATTAATGTTTGCCCTAATCCTTAACAACAGAGGTTCACTAGCTAAAGCATACAACATGCCCACCCGTGCACACCCTTGTCTAATACCTCTTGTAATTGTAAAAGGAACACTCAACCCTCCATCTCCATTCATTTTGAGCATACTCTCAATGTTTGCATACAACACCCCAATTTTTATAAAACCCGGGCTGAAACCAAAACCACTCAGAGTCTCACAGAGGTACTTATGGTCAACGGTCAAAGGCTTTTTCCTGGTCTAAAGAAATAAGGCCAAAATCTAAACCCAATGATCCAGAGACGTCTAAAATATCTCTAATTAAAATAATATTGTCAAAGATCAATCTATTGGGAACATAGTATGTCTGGTCTATATGTATGACCCCACCAATCACTTCTGATAGCTAAGAAGCTAAGGCTTTAGATAGGATTTTTATATCAGAGCATAAGAGTGACACAGGTCGCCAGTTCTTTATGTTTCTGAGGTCTCCTTTTTTCGGTAACAGGGTAATCACTTCTCTCCGGCAGCTTGTCGGCAGCGACCCTCTGATCAAGCTGTCATTAATCACCTCCAGAAGATCATCACCCAAAACTGTCCAGAGTGATTTATAAAATGCAACATAAATTCTGTAGATCCCTGGAGCTTTCCCGCACTCTATACTCCTTAGGGCGTTATACAGCTCACCTTTCGTAAAAGGTTTTTCCAGCTCAGTGTTTGCTCCATCCAAAACTTTAAGCAGGCTCTCATAAAACTTGCTGGCTATATCCTTCATCTCCACATGACCACTCTTATATAACTCAGAATAAAAACCTACTGCTCTTTTTTTTTTTTCTTAGCCTCTATAATTTTTGTGCCTGATTCAGATAACAAGGAATGCATTGTTCTTTAAGTCCAAAAAAGAAACTGGTTGGGTCATCCATCTGTGCTACACGCTGAAAACGTTAGCGTACCAGAGCACCTTGTGCTTTAACCCCCAACAAATCATCTAACATTCTCTTTTTATGATCTGAGAAATGATGTTTAAAACAATACCACCTGTCTTGTCTAGCCATTGTCAAATAATGTTCCCTCACTTATGTCCATGTGTACTGCCTCTGTTTTATTTAGAACCCTCCAATGTTATACATTCTTTCAGAATTTGTTTTAAAACACACTGCGAAGGCATATGTGTCACAGACATGCCAGGCTTCCAAGCTGCCTCCCCACCGGCCATGGGACTGCGCCATTGACCTGCTTCCGGGTGAACCAGTGCCCAGGGGAAAGATTTATCCCATTTCCCTACCAGAGGAGAAGGCCATGGAGAATTACATCAGGGCTACTGTTGTTTTTCTTTCTTGGCCAAGAAGGACGGAGGATTGCGGCCCTGCATCGATTACCGAGCTCTGAATAAAATAACAGTTAATTTCAGATAACCCCTTCCTCTCGTCCCATCCGCGCTAGAACATCTCCAGTGTGCCACTGTCTTCACCAAGTTGGACCTCCACAGCACGGACAACCTCATCCGGATACGTGAGGGGGACTAGTGGAAGACCGCCTTTGTGACCCCTACTGGCCACTACGAATATCTGGTGATGCCCTATGGCCTGGTAAACGCCCCCTCCGTATTCCATTTCATTCGTGAGGTGCTCCGGGAGTTCCTCCACCGATCTGTCTTGGTTTACATCGACGACATCTTAATTTACTCCCGGAGCCTTGCCGAACATCCCTGTCACGTTGCGGAGGTCCTGCAACGCCTGAGGGAGTTCCAGCTCTACCTCAAAGCCGAGAAATGCTCCTTCCATCAGCCCTCAGTGCAGTCCCTTGGATACTCCATCGACAGCAGTTGTATCTGGATGGACAAGGGGAAGGTGGACGCAGTACGGACCTGGCCCACACCTTCCATCATAAAAGAGCTCCAGCAATTTCCTGATTTCTCTAACTTCTACCGTCGATTCATCAAGAACTACAGCATCATCACCAGCCCTCTCACTCACCTCCTGCACAGTAAGCCCAAGTCTCTGTCCTGTACTCCAGTGGTCACGGATGCCTTCAACACCCTCAAAGAAGCCTTAGTAGTCGTGGACCGTTTTTCTAAGTCCTGTCATTTTATCCCTCTGAGGGGCCTGCCCACAGCCCTAGAGACAGCAGAGGTACTATTCAACACCCTCTTCCGATATTATGGAATTCCTGAAGACATTGTGTCAGACCGAGGCCCACAGTTCACTTCCCGGTTATGGAAGGCGTTCTTCATGCTCCTAGGTGTGACCGTGAGTCTGTCTTCAGGATACCACCCACAGACCAACGGGCAGACGGAGAGGAAGATCCATGAGATTGGTGGCTTCCTCCGTACCTTCTGCCATGGTCACCAGGACTCCTGGAACCAGTTCCTGGGTTGGGCCGAGTACGCTCAAAACTCCCTTCGCCAAGCCACCAAGGGACTGACCCCTTTCCAGTGCGGTTCGGCTACCTCCCCTGTTTCCCTGGTCCGGAGAACCATCAGACAGGGTTGTAATGTCACAGACACGCCAGGCTCCAACGTCACCCACTCACAACCAGAGGTGGTAAAAGTACTCAAAGGTTATACTCGAGTGAAAGTATATATACCTAATTAAAAAAATACTCCAGTAAAAGTAGAAAGTCCTCCATTCAAACATCACTTGAGTAAAAGTACAAAAGTATCAGATTTAAAACGTACTCAAGTACCGAAAGTAAAAAGTAAATATTCAAATTAACTGTAAATATCAATAATTAAGCAGATAAAATCTTTTGGGACTGATATGCAATGCTTTAATTGAACAAATGATAAGATTAGATACTGCAATTAAGAATTTGTTAGATTTGCAATTAATAGGAGACAATGAAGCACCTTAACGCAGTATAGGGGTTAAACTTAAAATAGACATGTTCCATAACATTAGCTCCATAAAACAGATGAGGAGCAAGATACTATTAACTAATTCAAAATTAATTCAAAAGCCATAACCACAATGACTTTACGTAACAATTAGTTAATAGTCATGTGCCTCAACAAGTTAAGTCATAATCTGATTTTGCCAATTGTTATGATTAATGATGAATTAAACAGACAACTGAGAGTCGGAATGCATGGCTTTGAATACATGAATTTACATTATTAGTTAATATAATATGTTTTAGGGAATTAATGATGTCAATAGCAATTCATATATTACTTAATCTATTAATCATAGAGAATGTTCATTAGTTGCTGATGGTAATCATTTATAAATGGTTTAGTTCTTCATTAGTAATACATTAACTCATGATTATCTGTGCATTAGTTAGGCATGAATTATAATAGTGCACCTGTATTGTAAAATGTTACTGATGTTTTCATAGTAAATTGTGTGCCGCAAAATAAAAAAGTTGGGGAAACACTGAGCTAACGTTAGTGTGGCAGACCTGACTTGTCAGCTTTTCCAAGTCTATACCCGACTGGATCATCCATGACCGACCAGACTGGTGTGGAAATCAAGTGTAATAAATACTTAATACTTGGAGCGGGCATGGGGAAATGTATTGGAGTAAAAAGTAAACTTTGCCTTTAATATTGTAGTGGAGTAAGAGTAAAAGTAGATGCAAATAAAATATACTCAAGTAAAGTACAGATCCCCGAAAAAAATACTTAAGTAAAGTATCAAAGTATTTTTACTTGATTACTTACCACCCCTGCTCACAACGCACACCCTCTCCCGAATACTAATCATGCACACCTGATCCTCATCACCACCCCAATCTACCATAGCACAAAAGACACACACACCCAATCAGTCACGGTCCGGTCTTGACTATGATAAGGTACTACCGCTCTTTGCTTTACCTCAGGACTCCCTCAAAGTATCCCTGTGATCTTCTACGTCTCTTGTCAGAATCTCCTCGTGTTTCCCTGTCCGGTGTGTGTGTCTCCAGTGAATTCTTCAGCAAAGTCTCCATTGATTATCTCCAGCGATCTCTCCAGCGATTCCCACTACCCTCATGAAGACTCATTCACCTGCCCACCTGCACTTCACTTCATTTTCCCTCTCTGGTGCTCAATAAACTCAGCTAACTAACACCTTTGTCTCCTGCATTCTCTGTACCTGTGACAATATGTGTTTCCTTATGATTTCTATCAATTTTATCATCTTCTGTACAATTAAAATCACCCCCTAAAAAAAAAAAAAAATAATAAAAAAAAAAACCTCTTCAGTTTTACAATATTATGAGATATGTTTACAATATATCTAACTTTGTTTAAAAACAACACTCGTTCACTTCCCAGTACTGGGGCATACACATTTATAAATACAATAGAAACATGTTCAAACTCAAGCTGTACTTTCAAAAACTGTCCCCCGACTACATGCTCTACTTCACATAAGACTGGAGTATTTTTTCTTAGTAAAATTGCTACACCTCCACTAGTGGTAGTCTTATGCCTCACTATAACCTTTCCTTCCCATTCCATCATCCATTCACTTTAATTTTTCATATCACTTTTATATCGCTTTCATTTTTTAAATCACTTTATAACACAGTTGTATATCACTGTGTTTCTTGAAGAAACATAACATCAATCTTTTTGTTGTCTTATCAACTCATATAAGTATTGCTCTTTTCCTAAAATCCCTTGCACCATTTATGTTCAAGCTGCCAAGTCTTAAATTACTCATAAATAAATGAAAAAAAAAAGAAACTGTGCAAAACAAAAACAAGAAATTGACAAAGAAAAAATTAAAGCACTTCCTTTTCATCATTTAATATATTTGGTCTCACCTTTTGAACTAATTTTTTTTAACCTATATACTTCCTGTTCTGTGAGACCCCCTAGAACAAAATCTTTCATTGACGTTCTTGCAGCCTCTATGAACATTTCAGTATCTGGAAAAAAATATTTTACTTAAACTCCATTCATACCTTTTTTGTTCTGCAAAAAAGATTACATTTTTTCAAAGGTGTATGCACTCCTCCCAGATCTTCTTTGAAAGACTGAATCAACTGAACTTATGGATTCACACTCACTTCCTATCACAGAATCATCTGAGTTACTGTGTTCATTGTTAGCCATAGTTTCTTGAACCATCTTTGCCTTTGTCTGGTCACCTTCTTTCCTAGCTTTTTTCCTCTAGTTTTTCCCACTTGTTTTCTCTTTAAATTCGGTGTTTTAAACAAATTGTCATCCTCCACCATATCAATGTCTTCTGACACTTCTACATTCACATAAGGGCCAGCAGCATTTTTTTTTCAATTTCCCCTTCTCCTATTTCTTCCTCATTACTCCTATTTATAGATTCTCCTAGATAAGTTTGTTCACCATTCTCACACTTCCCCTTCTCTTTCCTGATTTCCAATCTTCACATTATCTTTCAGTCCCTCACCTTCAATATTATTCCTTACTGCATCATGTTCCAGATTCTCGCGACACTCACGAGCAAGATGTCCTCCTTGTCCACATTTAAAACACTTCATTGCCTCCGATGTAACGTAAATCACATGGTCAAAATCATCAATTCTAAACTTTATTGCGAGATTCAGCTCCGCACTCTCATTGTTCAGAGTCATTTACACCTGCCGTCGGAAAGAAACAACTTGCTTCAACTGCGCTGATTTGCAATTTAAGGTGATTTTTCAAACTGCGAAACAACTTTTTCATGCCTGGCCAGTTCTCTTTGGATCACTTCATCCTTTATAAAAGGTGGAATCATTCAACGAATCATATCCCATTAACCTTGTTCACGTCATCTAGAAACAAAACAAATGTACCGTTCATCCTAGATGCCGACAAGCTACTCCGATATCCCACAACTTTAGCAAATGCTATGCTGCAGTCCTCTATAGAGCAGTACTCCGCTGAGATAAATTTAATGCCATTCCGTTGCATTAGCTTGTCAAGCTGTACGCTCTCTGCTGCTGCCATCTACGACAGCACACGCTCACACGAGTTGAGAGTTGAATACTTTATTAAAACAATTATAAAAAACAAACCTCAATCATATTAGATTAACACACTCTTGAATATTAAATTATTCTCTACAACAGAGTAGAGCACATCTTTATTACAACATATGTTGGACAATTTTCCTAGCTCATTCATCAAATCAATTAAAATCTATTCTTGACAAATACAAAAACAGCATTATCATCTGTAGAACCTTCAACCTTATTTTTTTTACTCATATGCACAGCCATATTTGCTCTTCCCAATATCAAGTTAAAGAGTTGACATTACTCCCTCTTTTTTTGGGAATACCTATAACCAAAAATAAACATATGTATGGAAAAAAACTACACCAAATAATTGGTCTGCCAACATAGAGAACAATACCAAAAAGACGACAACATTCCATATAACAATGAAAAACGGTCTCGCGAAGAGTACAAAAAGGGCAATCATGATTAGCATCAGAGTTTGTAACAGAGATAAAAGCATTAAGAGCTACAGCTGTATGTAAACCCCTCCACTGCAAGTCAGCAACCTTCTTTACCAATGGTGATTTATACAGTGCTCTCCATTCAGGTCCAACACCGTCAATCAAACCTAAGCGAGCTCTCCATGGGTGTCAATTCTACCATTTAATTTATCTTTGTTCAGAATTTTAACTATCAAGCTTTATAACAATTTCTTATCAGTCATTCACCGACAAAAAGGAATTATTGGTTTCTAAAAAAAACAAAAAACTGAACAGTCTTTAAAATCTGGGAGAACCTTCATCAGTGGAAAAACATCATTAACACAAGGTTGAGAAGAACCATCAAAATAAGAATGCAACAATGTTGATTCAGAGTCTGTAAGTTTCTTTACACAGAATACACCTTTAAATGAGAGCCAATGTTAAGAGCATTGTCCATGTTTGCACCTGTAAACTTAATACCATGTTCCAAGTTCACTGCATTAGACATACAAAACAATCTGAGTAAACTGGGAGCTATTTGACAGGTTGCACTCAAACGAGATCCATATATCTGGCTCTTGAAGAAGCCAATACAGTGAACTGTGATATTCGGTCCTCTCTTTTTTAAACAGATTCCAGACTTTGAATAGTCCATGGTAAAAAAAACCCTGTAATCCGCTGGTGTTGAGATGTTTTAGATCCATCAGAAACAACGTTCTATTTAGTCCAAGTCCACCAAGAGTATTCAAAATAGTACATGACAGTGGTCTCCATAGCAGATCTGTGGGACCACACAACAACCTCTGCATGAACTGAAAACGAAAGGTTGCCCCTCTGCTGCTCAGATGAATTAAGCCTTGTCCTCCTTCATCTTCTGGCAAAAATAATACACTTTGAGGCGTCCAATGCAGACAATCCCAAAAGAAGTCAACAACTTCTTCTCTACAGCCGAGAGAAATCATTCTGATTGGTGACATCAGCTGTTCACTACTAATGAATGGAGGGATTTGCAACAAAATTATCTTCTTTGCCGGATTAACAAGTGAATCAAAATATCTCGAATCGTTACACCTTTCTCAACAATTGTTGCAATTTTATCAAAACTGTCCACAAAAATCATAACACCATTGTTCATCCTAGACGGGGATTTAACGCTATCATATCCAGCAATCTCGCTGACTGCTAAAGCGCAATCCTCCACAGAATGCTCCACAGTCAGAAAAAGTTTAAACGAATGTCGGCGTGTGAGCGTCTCAAGCCGTCAACTCCACGAAACGGCATGACTCTCAGTTACACCGGTTGTCGCCGCAAACACAAAACTAACCACTTAAACTACACCACTAAAATAAACAAACCCCTTAAATAAACATAGAAAAGACTTAGAAAAAAGGGGGAAAAAAGAGAAGAAAAATAAACACTCAGGCCAAACACACGCTCCCAAGCTCGTGTCCACTCACTCAACTTCCGCTCAGAGAGAGAGAGAGAGAGAGAGAGAGAGAGAGAGATACTTTATATAAGACACTATGTAAATATTTTAACTACAAATTATTTGCTTTTCTCTAATGTATAGATGAATAAAAAAAACTGCATGTGTGCTTGTTATGGCCAGTTTGAATTTGATTGTGTGCTTATAGCATCAAAGTGTGTGTGTGTGTGTGTGTGTGTGTGTGTGTGTGTGTGTGTGTGTGTGTGTGTGTGTGTGTGTGTGTGTGTGTGTGTGTGTGTGTGTGTGTGTGTGTGTGTGTGTGTGTGTGTGTGTGTGTGTTGCTGTGTGTACACTTATTTCACTTTTGCTGTTTCTGTTTTTCATTAAAACATTAATGAAAATGAAAAACAGTTTATGGTCGCAACATAAAATCCAACTGAAAGTTAAAACCTAATGTCCATTACGATGGACAATAAACACAAATTTACTATGTGTTCTACAGCTCTGAAAGATCTTCAAACCATTTTGAATATTTTCACTTGATACCATTAAGAATATAACGTGTAATTTGAGTAGTAAGTAGTACTTCTGCAGTAGGTAACTTTTGTAAAAAAAAAAAAAAAAAAAATGTTTTACTTATTTGTTAAACCTGTCATTATGTCCTGATAGTAGAATATGAGACAGATAATCTGTGCAAAAATCAAGATCCTCTTGGCTCCTCCCTGTGGTCCTATTGCCATTTGCAGAAATACACCGCCCCCGGTAAGAAACAAACAATCAGAGCTAGGAGGAGTGTCTTAGCAATGTCAATCAAGCTTGTGTGTGTGCTGATCACAACCCCCTCTCATGGACATGCAATTTCGTAAGTGCATACAGGCGTTCAAATTCAAGATTACCGGTGCTGCAGCTTTGCTTATGGCGGAGAAACAATCCAAATGGCCAATTCCTCAAGTGGCACCGGCTCATAAAATAAAGATGGGCAAATGGAAAAAGACAGATGACGATGATAAGAAAGACAAAAAGAAAGAATTAGATAGAGCCCGGAATATAAATCAATTATTTAAACATAAATATCATTATGTTAGGACTTTACTTGTAGGGGCACATGACTAACTAATTCAAAATTAATTCAAAACCCATAACCACAATTACAAATTACTTAATCAATTAGTTAGTAGTCATGTGCCCCAACAAGTAAAGTCATAACATAATGATACCTTGATAAATCATTAGCTGATGATGAATTAAACCAGACAACTGGAAGTTGAAATGCATGGCAGGCTTTGTGGCAATTAACACATACATTTAAATTATTAGCTTAATATAATGTTATTAATGAATTAATACATTGTGGCATTTAACTTAACTAATAGCAATTTAATGATTACTTAATCTATTAATCATGTATAATCTTCATAAGTTGCTGATGCACTAATCATTAATAAAAGGGATAGTTCACCATTAGTAATACATTAACTCATGATTATCTGTGCATTAGTTAAACATGAATTAATGCATATTAGTGCAACCCGAATTGTAAAGTGTTACAAACTTTAAATTATTAAATGTAGAGTAGTAAAATGTACGACATTATGTTTTGGAATGTAGTGAAGTGAAAGTTTTCCAAAGAAAAATAGTGATACAAATTAACATTTACTTGAAATAAAAAATCAATAAAAATAAAAATACATCTGTCCAACTAGTTGGTAAGCCTGCCTTTTGTGATGTCTGAAGCTTAATCAGATTAAGTTATGGATCATTATTTCATTTGTAATTTCATTGATCAGTGACCAATCAGTACTCATATTATAGAATCATAAAATCGTATCGGTATAAACGCTTATTATATTACACAACCACAACAAATTATTTTGTTTTTCTTAGAAGCTAAGAAACAGAAAATGTGCACTGATGTGTCATTTACGTGACAAATTTCAAGTGGGTTAAAACATGATTTAAAATTATTTTAAAAAAGATAAAGCAATCATGAAAATAGGTTTTTGAACATTAAAGAACCAGGATTCCGACTATCTTGGAAAACCTAAATAAATGAGGTGGCCTAATTTTAAAAGTGTGGTTTCTAAGCCTCGGTCATTACAGCAGATGTATTCGAGGAAACATATTAGCCTGGCTAATACTGTCTGAGAGATACACTAATAAGAGATGTTTCTGTCACTGGTTGACTCTCCAACACTTACTTTCATTAAGCATTGTGACTGATATTGTCACGGTTCATGAATTCATCGTCTCATTCTTTCTTTGTTGTGTGGTGTTGTTGGAAGCATGGTCACTGATTACTCATCACCCAATCACTCTCACCTGCTGCATCTCATGTGTCTTATACAGTCTTGTTGTCAGATCGTTGCAGTGTGTCCTGTGGGTTCCTTTGTTGTTTCGTGTTCGTTGTGGGATTGCTTTGCTCCGATTCCGGTTCCAGCCGACCGTGTTTGCCAGTTTGCCTCCCTGCTTCACAGTGATTCATCCAGTGCCCTGCCATCCTTCTTTTATGGACTGTGCTGCTATCTGCCTTCTGAGACATTACTGTTCTGATCTACCTTGTGTGTTGAGAGTAACAAATCATTATTAATTCGCTATTGGATCCTCCTGTTCTTTTCTACCAGCGCATGCGACAAAACGATCTGACCTTCATGGATCCAGTGAAGATGGCTGAACAACAAAAGAGTCTCACTGCCAACAGTCAACGCATGGAGTGGCAGGACAAGCATGTCACCGCCAATGCACGGGCCGTGCAGGCACTCGTGAAGCAGGTGTTCTAAGTTAACAACTCACATAAAACAACTGACATCGCACACTGCGCCCAGCCCGTCCGTTCCCCCTAACCCAATCGCCGTCACCAACCCGCACGAGCCACGAATCCCAACACCAGAGAGTTATGCGGGTGAGCCTGAGATATGCAGAACTTTTTTGACTCGATGCTCTCTATTGTTCTCATTACAGCCTCATATGTTTGCCACGGAGAAAGTAAAGGTTACGTTGGTGATTAACCTACTACCTGGCCGTGTGGCGGTCTGGGGAATGGTGGTGCGGGAGAATAACCATTGATGCTGCTCTTCGTTCCAGTCACTCAGCGGAACTCAGACAGGTCTTTGACCAAGCAGCAACGGGTTGGAGGCGGCTTGCAAAGTCTCTGACTTACATCAAGGCAAGCATTCGGTGTTGGAATACATGATGCAGTTCCGGACATTGGCCGCTGAGAGTAAATGGAATGAGGAGGCGTAGTGGGACAGATTCCTGCATGGGCTGGCTCACCGTGTCCAACGGGAGATCTACGCCCTGGATCTTCCCAACAGCCTCAATGATCTGATGGATTTAGCGCTGAGGGTGGATTCCAGACTGGAGATGCGAGACCGGCGCACTCTCGTCCAAGAACCTCCAGAGCCCTTTGAGTTCCATGTGAGAGACACGGTCAGCCCATCCAGCAATCCTGAGCCCATGCAGGTGAGTCAAGCTCGGCTTTCCCGGCAAGAGAGAGAGCACCAAAGAGCTGAGGGACGGTGTATGTACTGTGGTGCGGCAGGGCATTTACTCAATAGTTGTCCATTAAACGATCAAGCCCGGCAGTAGAGAGGAGGCTATTGTCGGGTGGAGCGTCATTGAGGAAATCCTCATCCACAACTCTCTTGCTAGGAAGAGTGCAATGGGAAGACCGGTCACACCAGTGCCAAGTGTTCGTGGACTCTGGAGCGGAGGGTACTTTTATGGACCGTTCTTTGGCTGCTGCTGCCTGCCTGCCTCAGCGTTTGAATCTCTATTTGATATATTTTCTTTGTTATCTACACTGCTAAATATAACTAACTCATCACCATATAGTGTTTAATATAGCCTATCAAGTTAAATGTAGGGGATCTACATAATTTTATTTTGAAGAGACTTTTATTTTGATTTTTGCCATGGGCGCGGCCATTACTTGCGCGCGTGGAGTAAACGGAGAACGGTGAGAGGAAAAGAGAGCAGTGAGAGAAAAGTTTCGATGCGTCAAGGAAGAATCCGTTGGTCTTCGGGTAGTTTGAGGTATTAAAGCTCAGTTTATGCCTGTGTTAGACATCGGAGACGCATGGTGTTGTTTTCAAGATTCTGATCGCGCTAGTGTGTTGTTTATTCAACGTGACAGAAAGAGTTTGACGCCGTGTCTGTGTGTGTGCGTACAGTTCTGCAAAAGGCCTGCTAGCGGTAAGCAAGTGATTCGCCGTAGGAGTGGAATACTCCCGTTTTTTCTTTTCAGACACAGTTTTTGTTTTAGTTGTTCAAACAAACTTAAAACAGAAAAGCCAGCTACTTATCGTGTGAATAGGGTCCGCTGAATCATCAGATAGGGTCGTGTGTTGTACATACAAAAAAACGTCAAACCCATTCAACAGTAAAAATGTCATTGATGTCCAATAAAAAAAACAACAGATATAATACAGACGAACAATTGATAAAGCTTGGGTTGCTGAATATTCGATCCCTTTCGCCAAAAGCGCTTATTGTTAATGATATGATTATAGATCATAACCTAGATGTGCTGTGTTTGACGGAAACCTGGCTAAAACCTGATGACTACATTACTTTAAATGAGTGCACCACCCAAGATTATTGTTATAAACACGAGCCACATCTGAAAGGTAAAGGGGGAGGTGTTGCAGTAATTTATAATAATATCTTCAGTATTACTCAGAAGTCTAGTTTCAAATATAATTACTTTGAAGTTTTGGTGCTTTATGTAACGTTGTGTAGTGTAAATGATAAATCCCGTTTGACATTTGGGTTGGCTACTGTATACAGGCCACCAGGGCGCAATACAGACTTTATCAAAAAATTTGCTGGTTTTCTATCATAGTTAGTACTGGCTGCAGATAAAGTACTAATTGTTGGTGATTTTA
Organism: Pseudorasbora parva; assembly: GCF_024679245.1. Classification (NCBI taxonomy): domain Eukaryota; kingdom Metazoa; phylum Chordata; class Actinopteri; order Cypriniformes; family Gobionidae; genus Pseudorasbora; species Pseudorasbora parva. The sequence goes on along the minus strand of NC_090188.1, from coordinate 34,591,526 downwards.
ATATCCATGTAGACAATGAAAAAGATGCATTAGTATTGGCATTTAGGGACATTTTAAACCCTATTGGAGCTAGACAACACGTATCAGGACCCACTCATCGCTGTAATCATACTTTAGATCTAATAATTTCACATGGAATAAATGTTGATACCGTTGAAATTCTGCAGCAGAGCGATGACATCTCAGATCACCGGCACGTCATGCTAAAAAAACCCGTCTCCGGCGCAATAACTCTGATCTTTCAAGTATTCATACTCTTGTGTAATCGACACACCATCCTAAATAAACCCATCTCTTGCGTGATACCCTGAAATTTTGAATAAGCAGCTTCACAGTGTCAAACAGGACAATATTGCAACAAAATTAGATTTGGTTGTACAGTCGTTCTGGAGAAAACAGTGATGTTATCAGCTTATTTTAATTTATCATATAGCGACAATGTTGGCAGATCAGTATTATTGTTCATAGAATTAAATAAAACCTAATTCATAAATTGTATTTGTATATTTAGTTGAATAACTTTGATCATAATATTAGTGTCCCCAACTGAGCAAGCCAAGCCAAAGGCGACAGTGGCAAAGAACCAAAACTCCATCAGGCCATGATGGAGAAAAATAAACCTTGGGGGAAACCAGACTCAGTCGGGGTGCCAGTTCTCCTCTGGCCTATTAACACACCGTGTATGATTATTCTTCTGGCAACCTTACAGAAATCATATTAGATCGGAATATTCAAAATTTCAGGGTATCACGCAAGAGATGGGTTTTGTTGCAATATTGTCCTGTTTGACACTGTGAAGCTGCTTTGACACAATCGCGCTTGTAAAAGCGCTATATAAACAAAGTTGATTGATTGATTGATTGATTGATTCCCCCCCTCCAGATTCCAGTTCATCATCTCAGTACACCCATAGCTGTGCAAACAAATGGACAAACACTTCCCACAATCCCGCACACCACTGACTCTGTCACTTTCACTGTCATGGGCAATTACACTGAAACCATGACTTTTTACATTACTGACACACCCCTCAGGCCCATTGTCCTCGGTCTACCCTGACTAGTTAAGCATAATCCCAGGGTTGACTGGGGACACAGCTCGGTTTCCGCTTGGACTAATCATTGTTATGCCTCTTCTCTTGTGTCTGCTCGTTCGTTTGTGTCTAGTTCTGTGTTACAGGAGGAGACTGTGAATTTGTCTTACAAGGAGTATCTCAACCTGAAGGAAGTGTTCAGTAAGTCCGGGCTGCTTCTCTTCCTCCTCATCGTCCCCATGACTGTGCTATAGATCTTATGCCAGGTACGTCTCTGCCTAAGGGCAAGTTATACTCACTTTTTATTCCAGAAAGGGAGGCCAGTGAGAAATATATTTCTTATTTGCTAGCATCCAAGTTCATCCACCCCTCTTCTTCTCCGGCGGGGGCAGGGTTATTTTTTGTGGGTAAGAAGGATGGGTCTCTGCAACCTTGTTTTGATTACTGAGGGTTGAACAACATCACGGTAAAGAATAGCTATCCTTTGCCATTGATATCTTCAGCCTTTGAGAGGTTGCAGGGAGCATCAATATTCACAAAACGGGATTTACGTAATGCTTATCACTTGGTCTGCATAAGAGAGGGGGAAGAGTGGAAGACTGCATTTTATACACGCAGGGGGCACTTTGAATACTTGGTCATGCCCTTCGGGCTGTCCAACTCCACAGTAATCTTCCAAGCACTAGTTAAGGACGTGCTGGGAGACATGGTAGATTAGTTTATTTATGTCTACCTGGATGATATTTTGATATTTTCTTCGTCTCTCCAGGAACATGTCCAGCACGTCAGACTAGTGCTCCAGAGGTTACTGGCGAATGGGCTTTTTATCAAGGCAGAGAAATGCGCTTTCCATGCACAGTCTGTTCCCTTTCCCTTCCCTTTCATCCAAGGGAATGCGCAAAGATCCTGACAAGGTTAAGGCTGTGATAGATTGGCCAACCCCAGATTCCCGCAATGCCCTGCAGCGGTTTCTGGGGTTTGCCATTTTTTATCAACGTTTCATTCGTAATTTCAGCCAACTAGCCGTGCCTCTGACAGTGTTGACCTCTCCCAAAACAACGTTCAGTTGGTCTGGTGTAGCAGAGGCTGCATTCTCCAACCTCAAGAGCCACTTCGTTTCGGCCCCCATTCACATTGCCCCTGATCCATTACGTCAGTTTGTGGTGGAGGTGGAGGTGGACGCGTCAGGGGGGGGGGGGGGGGAGCGGTTCTTTCCCAGTGCTCTTCCTCGGACGACAAGATGCACCCATGCGCAATTTTTTCACACGGCGTTTTGCCAGCTAAATACAATTATGACATTGGTAACAGGGAGTTGTTGGCAGTCAAGCTTGCATTAGAGGAATGGCACCATTGGTTAGAAGGATCGGGGGTTCCTTTTATTGTTTGGAGTGATCTTAAGAATCTGAGGTACATCAGATCTGCTAAAAGAATCAACTCTAGGCAGGCTCGGTGGGTTTTTTTTTCTGACGTTTTGAATTTTTTCTCTTGTACTGCCTTTGTTCTAAAAACATCACACCCGATGGTTTGTCTCGCATTTTTGACCGCTCCGAATGCCCGTCTACTCCCGAGTGCATTTTTCCTGAGAGACTCATTGTCTCAGACCTCACATGGGAGGTCGAATCGAAGGTCAATTCGGCCTTCGAAGGGGGAATGCCTCAGCCCTAATCGACTGACCCACCGAATCATTTATTCCTGCATGAGGGAGTTCGGTTCGATATAATTCGATGAGGTCATAGTTCCAATATAGCTTGTCATCCAGGGGTCAATAGAACCAAGTTTTTGGTAAATCAACGGTTCTGGTGGCCTGGTATGGCTCGTGACATCCGGAAATTTGTATTGGCTTGTTCAGTTTGTGCCATGGGTAAGACTTCCAATCGTTCCCAAGATGGGTTACTCCAACTACTGTCTGTTCCTCCGAGACCCTGGTCCCACATTGCGCTAGATTTTGTTACCGCCCTCCTGCCCTTCCAGGGCAAGACGGTCGTTTTGACTGTTGCGGAACGTTTCTCGAAAATGGTCCATTTTATCCCCTTGCCTAAATTGCCTTCTGCCAAGGAGACAGCGGTGGCTGTCTTAGATGGCGTCTTTCATTTACATGGTCTCCGACAGGGGACCCCAATTTATATCAAAATTTTGGCATGGATTTTGTAAATTACTGGGGGCGACAGTTAGTCTGTCTTCAGGTTTTCATCCCCAGAGCAATGGTCAAACCAAGTGAGCCAATCAGGATCTTTAGAGAGTGTTGTTATGAATTGCTGCCAAGAACCCTTCCACTTGGAGCCAAATGATTTCTTGGGTTGAGTACGCTCACAACTCGTTACCAGTGTCGGCCACTGGCCTTTCTCCGTTTAAGTGTAGTTTAGGTTACCAGCCACCTATCTTTCGTAGTCTGGAGTCTGAAGTCGCTGTCCCCTCCGCCCACTCCTTCGTCCAGAGGTGTCGTTACACATGGAATAGAGCCCGTGAGACTCTGCTCCATGTGGGAAGACGCACCAAGGCCCAAGCTACCACTGGTCTAAGCCTCCCGTCTACGTCGTGGGTCAAAAAGTGTGGCTTTCATCTAAGAACATTCCTCTGCGTTCCGTAAGTTCTAAACTGGCTCCTAAATTCATTGGCCTTTCCTGTCAACAAAATCATTAGTCCGGTGACAGTCCGCCTCAAACTACATCCAGCGTATGGGAGGATTCACCACGCCTTTCATGTCTACAAATTAAAACCTGTTTTTCACTCTCACATTAGTCTGGTTGTCAGATCGTTGCAATGTGTGTCCTGTGGGTTCCTATGCTGTTTCGTGTTCGTCGTGGGATTGATTCGCTCCGGTTCCAGTTCCAACCGACCACGTCTGCCCATTTGCCTCCCTGCTTCACAGTGATTTATCCAGTGCCCTGCCATCCTCCTTTCATGGACTGTGCTGCTATCTGCCTTCTGAGACATTACTGTTTTGATCTACCTTGTGTGTTGAGAGTAATACATCATTATTAATTCACTATTGGATCCTCCTGTTCTTTTCTACCAGCGCACGCGACAGATATAATTGACTCAATAATTGTCTTCCTCTAATCTCAATGTTTGTTACTTCAATAATTACAAAAAAGAAACATTAATTAAGAAAATAGTTTCATCTACATAAGGATTAGGCAAAAAAAAGACATTACTAAATATTTCACAATAATTTCAAGCATTGCAAAATATGATGAGGGAAAAGGATAATATACAATGGACTGACCATCATTTTAGAAGAAATATGTACAAAGAATATATTATCATTTCCAAATACTCATTTATATCAAATTGTATTTGTTTTATTTATTTATTAATTTTACACTGTTTATTTTTTGTACTAACTGCTACTAAAAAAATAGATGCTCTCTCTCTAATCACACTATATATGCAAAAGCCTGTTAAAATAATTAAAAACATTTTAAAAAGAAGGAGTGACAGGAGTCATTCGTTATTGATCTTGTGAGTAGTCAAATAAGTCTAAATTTTAAATATGATTTAATATGTAATATGTACCTATGCTTTAAACACTGAACCTAACTTAAGCACATTCAGCAAGATGTTTTGAAACATTGTTAATCTCGCAAAGCTTCTGCGAGGGCAGCTTCCATAGGGAATAACCTGTAAACACCTGTGACAGAAGACAGACATTCCAATTGTATGGACTCAAAGTCTCAAAAGCCAAAATCAGTCTACGCATGAGATTGGACAGTGCTGTAATGCTACATGACATTCTAAATATTGTGTGGAGGGCATGATCGTTCAGTAATTGAGGGTTACCATGGAGAAAACACATCATGAATGTGAGGGATATAGAGGTATTAATATCTGCTATCAGTCATTATTCTCACCAGACATCTCTCATGGATGTGGCTACAGCCGACTCTCCAGTATTCATACACTTGTGAAAAAATGCAATAGTAAATACTCAATGTTGACATAATGTCATATGTTGCTGTTGTGTGTATCGTTGTTCTATACACTTTATTCTAAAGGCTAAAGTTTCAGGCCAGAAACATAGGCCTACTCTATGTTAATGCATTTTGGGGTGTCAGTGAAACAGATTGCAGCAACACTCTTAAAAATAAAGGTTCTTAAATGGTTCCACGAAAAACCTTTAACTTTTTCCCCGCCAAACACGGAAATTTCTGTTATATGTGAGACAACGCTCCCAGGCCAATAATTTTTTTTTGTTTTGTTTAAAAGAAGAGGGTCAGCTCTTTATTTTGATACATTGCATGCTCCGATATTCATTAAACAAAATACTCTATGGGCTATTAAATTTTTGTGAAAATTGTCAAAAACCCTGGCAGTGGCTGGCAACTTTTTTTTTTAAACGCTAGCAGGGAAAGAGTTAATATCCAAATAACCTTTCCATTTGCACAAAAGGTTCTTTGTAGTGCAAAAAAAGGTTCTTTATGCTATAAAATAATTAGAAAAAAAATGGTTATTTAAAGAACCCTTCACAAAACGGTTCTTTGGGTAACAAAAATGTTTCTTCTATCTATGGCATCACTGTGAAAACCCCCTTTTGGTTATTCTTGGCACCGCCTCCCATACTGGAAACGCTGGTTCGAATCCTGCTCACAACAGTTCTCATGGTATTTGCTGAGGATTCAACATGATCTAGTCAACAAGGTTTTTACAGTGGTCTATCACACATTGTACACTTAGGGCCAGATTTACTAATAGCTTGCGACAGCACAAACCATAAAAAAAAAAAATTATAATATAAAAACATAAAAACATAGATGACGCACCTTCGCTCTTTTCCATTGAAGACGCCATGTGTCATTATGGCACTGACATCTTCCACTGATTCAGGACCCGAGTCTGCACAGTAGAGAGAATGAAGTGTAGCCCTGGTATCAATATATACCGCCCACACTCCCACAGAATCGGTTACTACAGTCAGTGTGAAATAAACAGTTAAAGAAATGTAGGAATTAAAGTTAAAGCTCCAATTTCCTCCCAGAAATCCAGAAAAAAAGCAATTAAACGAACTAAAATTTATTTAAAGGGTTAGTTCACCCAAAATGTATTTTTTTGTTTTGTTCTGCTTAACCCCAGGGCATCCAAGAAAAAGGTGTTTGTTTCTTCAACACAAATTAAATTTTTTAGCTCCAACTTTTGCTTTATAAGGCTTGTTTTCACAAGAATTTGGTGTTCCCTTTCGCTACAGGGAACGCCTTCAGCGTGACAGGTGTCTGAAATCGCTATCAAATCACAATCCTACTGACTGTCGGCAGCTGGTGATGTCATCACCGTGCGACCAGGAAGTATAAAAAGGCACCGTGCCCACATGACAATATCCTTTCGTCTTCAGGGACTGTTTTGTCTGGTTCGCTGGAAAGTCTTAAAATGAAGTGCACACGCAAAGTGAAGGGAGCGTACAGGAAGTGCGCTGATCCATGTCCCAGGTTTCTCACGCCTGAGGACACACACACCCTTTGTGTGCTCTGCCTGGGGGAAGAGCACGCGTGGGAAGTTCTCGAGGGGGCTTCCTGCGCAAACTGCGAGCGTTTTCCGTTGAGGACGCTCCGCTCTCGCCTGGCCTTCTTCTCGAGGGAAGAAGAGCCAGCATCTGGGAGTGGTCCCGCTCATGCTGAGGCTGAGCGGCGCCGTCTGTCCTGGGGCTCCCAGATGGACCTGGCTCATCGTCTGGAGAGTACAGTTCTCGCGGACGATCAGCCAGGTCGCGAGAGCAGGCTGACGGAGGAGGAGTCGGATGGAAGAAACCCTACTTGGCGCGAATCCATCAACATCAGCGTTTTAACTTCGAGGCAGGGTATGTGTCGATGCCGCCCATCGACGAGACGTTCGCGAACTATCTCGCGTCTGGGCAGCTATCGTCGTCGCGGCGGCGGCCTTACACACAATGGCGGTGTTGCAGGCCTATCAAGCCGATCTGCTGAGGGACCTCGATCAGGGGGAGGGCCTACCCCCTGATGCGATGGCTGAGTTGCGCCGCACCACGGATCTCTCTCTCCGGGCGGCCAAACACACAGCAGTCGCCATCGGACGGTCGATGGCGGCTATGGTCGCCACGGAGAGGCATCTGTGGCTGAACCTGGCTGACATCGGGGGGAAAGAAAAGGCTTTTCTCCTTGATGCCCCGGTCTCGCCCTCTGAACTTTTCGGCACCTCCGTCGAGGCGGTGGTGGGAAAGTTCAGAGAGGCGAGGGCTCGCTCAGCGGCATATAGAACGTGTATTCCACTGAGGTCCGGGGCGGCGCCCAGGCAGGAGGGTGTCCCTGGCCCGTCGAGATTCGAGGATCATCGACTGGGCCAACGCAGCAGCGTGGCCTCTCGTGCGCCCTCTCCGTGGAGGAGTAGGATCCAGAAGAGGCGGGACACCCGCAACAGGAGGAGGGACATCGGGGAGAAGAACCGCTTCCAGCGCCGGAAGCGAGGTGGTGAGTCTCCGCCCCCGAGGGCGCGGAAGTGATGTTGTGTCCCCTCCTTTGTTTTTCTGTTGTTTTTCTTTTCTCCCCCGGGCGCGCTTTACACCAGGGCCGATGATGAGCAGATGTGAGACTCTGACGGCCTGCCAGGCCAGTGTGTGCTCTGCCCGCACACAGTGCATCGTCTCTGGGAAAAGTTTGAAAAATTTTGCGACCGCCTCCTCGGCCTTACGTTGAGAATAAAGCGCCCCACCCTCAGGTTAGTGCGCCGAAGCATGCATGTTACATGAAGTGATGAGGCACTGAAGACAGCGGGTGAGTCCCCTTTTAGGGCAAACATTCTTCTTTTCAATGCCGTATGTTTGGACTCTATGCTTCCCTGAGGGATATTTTGTCTACAAAAGATGAAGGAAAGTGTAACAGTTGGAGAAGTGGGCCTGTAGTTCCCCGGTAAAGGTGGCTAGAACGATGTTGGTATAAACACAGTGTGTTTATGTAGGCTGTATGTTTGCTAGTGTAGCAACAGTTGTTTATAAGGCTGTTTTCGCTTCTGGATATGTGTAATATGAGCAGTAGAGGCCACTGCACATGCCGTGGGCATGTAGCGGCGATATAAACTGATGTATGTTCTCCTGGCAAACTTTTTTAGCTGCACCTCTGGGTAGCGTTGGCACCTCTGCTAGTAAAATATCTAGATGAATATTTGAGGTTAGGCTAGCGCATGAACTACAGTAAGGTCTGTCCCAGTCCTTTTTAGGGCCGTTGTTTGTGGGATTATCAGACCAATGCTAGTGCATCAGGTTGGCATAGGCTGTTGATGGGATGGCGGTGGCGTCTCGCGGTGGCATATCGCCCTGGCAGTTGCCCCAGGCTCCTGTCAGTAGTCCCGCAGGAGCTTTTTATCCCTATCCGGCCTCTCCACAGTTAGGGTCGTCCGGCCAATGCCCACCCCCCTTCTGCATTTGGGGGTTATTATTAATGCAAAAAGGTGTATAGCAGAATGAATCGCGACTCAGCCAGTGGTCGTGGGGATGGGGTAGGCGTCTCTTCGCGGTGCGCAGTTAGACTGGTTTTGCTAGCCCTGCCCCCCAGAGCTAGTGTGGCCGCCACTTCTGGGCAGCCCCCCGGCTTGGTTCAGGAAATGGCCGGTTGTGTGTGTTCAATATCTTTCACTTTTTGCTCTGTGTCTTCTGCTTCACCTTTTAGGGCTCGGGTCGAGCTGTACTTCGCAACCTTCGGAAAGCATGGGTTGGTAGGATGCTCCCCTGGAGCTGAAACACTGTCACGGCTGACGCCCTTGCGCGGACGGCGGACCGCTGGACAACCAGACGGCCGCCCTGGAGGCAGGTGGCGTAAGTTGTACTCCCCTCGCTTTAGAGGGTTCAAGGCATTTTATGCTGAGTGCACTGCTGTGGGCATTGTGTTTTAGGTCCACGCTGGTAGGCGCTGCCTGAGAGACTGCGCCGTCGCAGAAGGCTGCTATGGGCCGCTGGGGCGGACCGACTATAGAAGGCTGGCTGGCGGGAGACGCCATCCGAGGCGGTCCGGGCAGTTAACTCTGGGTCAGGTGGTAGGCCTCAGTAGGCCTCCCTGCGGGTGAGTCCCCAGATAGTGACTGGATACCCAGTCTTCATCAGCCAGCAGACAGCCACTGTCGCGCCCACTTTGAGGGCTCGCTGAGTTTCAGCACGCCTCACATGGCGTCCCCTGAGGGAGTGAGTGGGTCAGGCCTTTTCGGGCTTTTTTTGGGAGGAGATTCCCGGACCAGGTCTCGGTGACAAGCTAGCCATTAGCATGGGTGGCTTCTGGTGTTATAGCCTTATGGGCCCCCTGAGGAACCAGTAAAGCCACCTTCCTGTGGCTCTTAACAGCTAGCACTAACGGTGCCAGGTAGAGGCGCCTCCTGGCCTCCCTGGAGGGGAAACGGTTCCCCTGAGCGGGAACGTATAACTGGCTTTGTGCTGACAGCTAGCAGCTGCCCGCCGGTGGGTCCCGGCCTGCGCCGGTATAACTCAAGGGCGGGCTCATGCCCTAGCACGACGAGACTCCGTTTCTGCTGCACAGTCCCTTCAGGACAGGGACTGGCTAGCCTACAGCATGGTTTACCTACCAAGCTGGCTTAAGAGCTCCCCTCATTGAGGGTTGTCTGCGAGCTTATGGCCGCTTGAGTCTGATCAGACGGGCAGGCCCCCCTCGGGGCCTCCCGGGTAGATCAGTCCATAGGCCTTTTTTAGGCCTCCTGAGCACCCCTGTAATAAATGTGTTCAGTAGATCCTAGGATCGAGCAGAAGAGACTCCTCTCGATGGCAAGGGTAAGAAGCACTAAGCTGAGTACTGCTCTCCAGGATTCCCGTCTCCGAGTTCCGGTCTGAGGAGGACATTGCCAGTTTGCAGTCCCTCAGTCTGGATGCTCATGAGTAAGAGCGATGTCCGGAGGCTCTGTTTTGACAGACAGGGTTGGCCAAGCTGGGGTGTCCCACAGAAGTGATGCCAGGTGAGGCCTCCCTGGTGGCATTCGGTGAAGGTTTTTCCTGAATTAGTGACGGCTGGGGCGCCCTCGGGTCCCCTAGCCACATTCCCTTAAGGGACTCCTTCCTTCGAAGTAGTAGGTCCCAGGCCCTTGAGCAAGCCGAGAGTAGGAAACCTCAGTTAAAACTTGTTTAGGTTCTCTCTTAGGCATATAGCTTGGGCTATGACCGTAGGGAATGATGTCACTGGCAGCCTGTGTGGCTAGAGGGGGAGTGGTTCAGACTTTCTGCGAACACTCATCCAGGCAGTTCTCACTGCCAGTAAGGGGTGTGCACTCCCCTCAGCATGGCGGCGTGGGTATATCGTTCCCCGTAGCGTCAGCTGACGTAGCGCGAGTTCTCTTTCAAAAGGGAACGTCCCCGCTTACGTATGTAACCTTAGTTCCCTGAGAACAGGGAACGAGACGCTGCGTCACATGGCCATGCTTCAAGGTGTGCCTGCCCACAATCCCTTCAGACGAAGCGGATATTGTCATGTGGGCACGGTGCCTTTTTATACTTCCTGGTCGCACGGTGATGACATCACCAGCTGCCGACAGTCAGTAGGATTGTGATTTGATAGCGATTTCAGACACCTGTCACTCTGAAGGCGTTCCCCGTAGCGTCAGCTGACGCAGCGTCTCGTTCCCTTTTCTCAGGGAACTAAGGTTACATACGTAACCGGGGACATTTTCTATGAGAGTCCCTATGAGAGTAAAAAGCACACAGACATATGAATCCATATTAAACCCTGTGGCAACAAATTGATTTCTTAAGACACAAAACAATAGGTTTCTGCGAGAAACCAAACAGTATGTGCTATTTTTTTTAAACCTCATATCAGACGAATCTCATTTAGTATTCCCAATTCCATCAAGTAAGTTCAAAAACCCGGCACAATCATAATATATATATTTACATAGCTGCATCATTCGACCGATCTGCGGCATCTGCACAGGCACTAATGAGGAATCTATATATGTATAGCTATGGTCGTGCCGGAATTTTGACCTTCTCCGGCATTACATTACATTATAAAGCAAACAAAACATTTTTGCTTCACTTTTCAGGATGTGTGTGTCATGATATGCTGTAAAAGAATCACAGAAGATCCAATAGCGAGAACAAAAGGTTTACTGAACAATAAACTCATAGATTCAAGTCCATGGAAAAAAGAATGCTTCAGGCAACTCAGAGATTCAGTTCAATGAAGATGTAGGAGAACAGGTGACTGCAGCAGCCTATTGCATGAAGCTAGCTGAACAAACTGAGTTTCAGACTAGTTTTAGAGTTGACAAATCCAGAGTTGGCGATCAACTCTGAAGCGTGTGCACCTGAAAGTGTGACACGTGCGGCAAACAGCCAATTAGAGTGTCTGTTTTATTCACTTCTCTTCTGAAAATTGAGAGATCATTTTATAAAATTAGTATGAAATTAAATGTGTTTACAAGGCAGAAATAAGCACTGCTGCTACAGCAAAAGTTTGAGACTTACAGCGAAAATTCTCTTGATATAGTGAGAAAATATTTCACTATACCAATGTATGATGTGAATCAAAGAAATATACCTAATGATTATAGGTTCGCAAAGAGCTCAAATGAATACACATTGTTTAAAAGAATTATGAATGCATGTATTTATAAATAAAACAGGTGAAAACATATTCTGTATATATCATATATAGTGCATATATTTATATTATTATTTGGTTACTTGTCAGTTAATCAATCAACTTTATTTATATAGCGCTTTTACAATCACGATTGTGTCAAAGCAGCTTCACAGTGTCAAACAGGATAATATTGCAACACAATTAGATTTGGCTGTACAGTCGTTCTGGAGAAAACAGTGATGTTATCAGCTTATTTTCATTTATCATATAGCGACAATGTTGGCATATCAGTATTATAGTTTATAGAATTAAATAAAACCTAATTTATAAATTTTATTTGTATAATTAGTTGAATAACTTTAAACATAATTTTAGTGTCCCCATATAATATTTATATGAACGTATATGAATTCAAAGTGATTATAATTAATGTAATATAAATATCATAAATAATTAGCCCGAAAAGATGCACAATTTTATTTCTCTCATTATAAACTGCTTTAATTCGGAACAAGAGATACAGGGGGTGTGGCTTTATTGCATATTTACTTGCAGCTGATTGGTCCAGTTTGGGTTTGCGATCTCGAACCCAGAATAAAACCTGCTCCAGAGCAGGTTAGCAGTGTAGTGTAAGTTACTATGGTGATGAACACAGGTAAAAACCAATCCACCTTCTTGAGGCCGAAAAAACAGTTTGCTCAAACTAATCTCAAAATTACCTGGGTAACAACTGAAACCAGCTTTGTGCAACAGGCCACAGGAAAGCTCAATGACACAGGGACCAAAATGGGAAGATGACAATCAAGCATGAACAGATTCCAAAACCCGGAACCCAACAAACTCAAGGGAAAGCACAAATCCTTGAAGACGGCAATAGGGAGAGAGCCCGGTACTGATAGCACAAGCAAAAAAACTGACAAACAGGACAAACAATCACACATTAATTAAAGCGCTAAAAAAGGAACAACTGCTGTTGATAATGATCAGCGCTCAACAAAGCCACGCCCCCCAAACACACGAGTCAGTGGCTGTGTCTCATTTCATTAAATTTAGAAGGCTGCGTCCTCCGGAGGACACGTCCTGTGTAGAATGCAGTATACGAAGTGTCCTCAATCAGAATTAAACGAGACGTCCTTTGTAGGACACACAGGCAGGAAGTATCACGTTGCTATTCCAACACATTCAGCCTCGTTGCGCTCTCACGCCAGTTTAAAATTACTATGAAATGTTTCTTGTCTTGACAGCAATGTACTGTTCTAAACGTTTAAAAAGCACTAAAGTGTTTAAACACATTTTAAACACCACACCTACGCTCGCATACATATCTGGCAGTGGTGCAGTTTTTTCATATAATATAAAAAAAAATATATATATTTATGACGGTTGTTAACGGCGACGCAAAGAATTATGGATATCTCCAGCCGCTAAGGCTACACCTCATGCACACTCCGAAATCCTGTGAATGAAGGACACATTCGAAGGTCGCATTTGGAGTGTCCTACTCACTTTTTTGAAATGAGACGGCCTTATGACGTATGCACCCTTCAAATGCGACCTCCGGAGGACGCAGCCTTCTGAAATGAGACACAGCTATTGAATCCATGAACCCTGAAAGTGTGGCACACTTGGCTTGACTTGTTAAAAATAAAAAAAAATAAAAAATACAGTCAGGATTTAAGAAAGCCCGTGAAATAGTTGCGCTAAAGAGGCATGAACAGTTATTTTTTGTGAGATGTGGTATGTGTCACGTCACAAACACAAAGGAAAATGGTGCGAGGACTCAAGTGCAAGAAAAGGTGATTTATTTACAAAAAGAAACATAAATACAAAACAAAACCCACGAAGGGGCAAAACACATAATCAAACATAACTCAAAACCATACCAACAGGGAAATCACAGGGAACCAGAAGATGCAGACATAACATACAACAATCCAACCAAGACTGACAAATGCAAGGAGCTTATTAAGGGAAGAAATCAAAAGCGAATCAGGTAACACAGGTGGGGCCAATAAACACTAATCAGATAACAAGGGGGAGGGATCTGACAATGACAGGAGCACATGCTTAACATCACAAAACCCCCATGTGCACACAAGACAGGACAGGCATTTGAGAGTATGGTTCAGTACAGAACGTACGATTTAGGGGCCATACACTCTGATCTGGCTTGCGTTTTGACCGTTAACAGTATGTTTATGATAGGCACAGTGAAGAAAGCGAAAAAGTAAACAACAATGGACCAGGTACAACTAAATCTAGCTCCACCCTTTAGTACAGGACTACTGTGCTCATAGATATCCATAATAAAGGCTAGATGTCTCGTGCGCGCTGTTGGCTAATGGAGGTCGCCGTCCGCAACTGGCGGCCATCTTGTCACAGGCAGCTCACTCACTCGTAACAGTGTGTTTTAATGGTGCATTAACTTTTAAATAACCATAACTTGCTCAATTTTCGACGGATTTTCAAACTGTTTCGTTTGTTATAAATGTCAGAGCTGTAGTTATGACACTACATGCTTATGAATAATTATAACCATGGACTACAATATGAAAGTAAAATTGAACAGAACAGATAGGCAACAGCAACATGAGAAATTCTATATATTTATACACATATACAGCTCTGATTTTTTTTTTCCAGAGCCAGCTATATATATATATATATATATATATATACGCTTTTATAATAAGAATATCACTATTATAATAAAATAATTTTTATTTTTTTTTAAATTAAACAAAAAAAAACATGCAAACTAAGTTTATTTTAACTAGACAAAAGATTGGTTGTCATAAAATCGTTATTGGTGTCAATAAAACCTATATAATTGAACAGCTCGATTGTGGTCTCAGCCTTGATAACGCGCATGTAAGTTATAGCCGTGATACACAAGCTGCACGATTAAGTCGTTTATGGAAACGAAAAGCTGCAATTTCAACGTGTTAACGCATCCAGATGTGTAGCCATGTTAATAACGTTTGTAAGAAACCAAACCATTTGTAAATCCGTCAAGATTTCAGCGAGATAAGAGTATTTATGTTCGTACAGATCACTCACCTTACATCAGGTTCCACAGAGCCCGACAGAAAGCTTGCCTGTGACAAGATGGCCGCCGGTGATGCTGATGGTGACTCCGCCGTAAGACATCTAGTCCTTATTATGGATATCTATGACTGTGCTAGGTACCACATTGGAAGGGTTCCAAAAAAGTGGTATAATCCTCCCACATAAAAGGAGACGTTCTCACAACTTTGCACAAAATTCCCTAAAAGTTCTTTAAAGGTGACAAAAATCCCTGTTGGTCATATAAATAATAACGTTCTTTATGTGACTTTAGGGGGACATTCAATTTTGGTTACACTATGGTCACACAGCAATGTTACACATCAAAATCAATATTCTGATCACTGACAGCTTCAGAGTCGCCTTTGTGAATATGCTTGTTTGCATGTTAATGGATAATGTAGCTAAAGTTACCATTGCCTCTGATTGTATTCACAGAGATCAGAGCTATGTCATTAGTTTTATTTTTAAGAAATAATAAAATTGCACTTCTTATTTTTACATAAATGATCCATAATTGTGCTCTTATGCTACTTCGCCCTGCTTAGTAAATCTGGCCCTTACTGTACGGTGCACTCAAGGGGGCAATATTTTTATGCAAGTATAAATTACAATATATTTATACTTTAATAAATACTATTATTTATTTTTTTATTCTATTATGATAAGTTTTATTCTATTATTTCAAAACACTGTTCATGCACCCACTGAATATTTTTGTGTGGTAAAACTATAAGGCAGTGCAAAACACAATCTACACTCACCTAAAGGATTATGAACACCTTTTCAATGTCTCATTAATGCAATTATTTAATCAACCAATCACATGGCAGTTGCTTCAATGCATTTAGGGGTGTGGTCCTGGTCAAGACAATCTCCTGAACTCCAAACTGAATGTCAGAATGGGAAAGAAAGGTGATTTAAGCAATCTCACAATCTGCTCAGTTACTGGGATTTTCACGCACAACCATTTCCAGGGCTTACAAAGAATGGTGTGAAAAGGGAAAAACATCCAGTATGCGGTCCTGTGGGTGAAAATGCCTGGTTGATGCTAGAGGTCAGAGGAGAATGGGCTGACTGATTCAAGCTGATAGAAGAGCAACTTTGACTGAAATAACCACTCGTTACAACCGAGGTATGCAGCAAAGCATGTGTGAAGCCACAACACATACAACCTTGAGGCGGATGGGCAACAACAGCAGAAGACCCCACCGGGAAAAAGAGGCTACAATTTGCACAAGCTCACCAAAATTGGACAGTTGAAGACTGGAAAAATGTTGCCTGGTCTGATGATTCTTGATTTCTGTTAAGAGACATTCAGATGGTAGAGTCAGAATTTGGCATAAATGGAATGAGAACATTGATCCATCATGCCTTGTTACCATTGTGCAGGCTGGTGGTGGTGGTGTAATGGTGTGGGGGATGTTTTCTTGGCACACTTTAGGCCCCTTAGTGCCAATTGGGCATCGTTTAACCTGATAACCGTCACGAGGACGAGGACGTGCTGAAGCTCTCTTTGCTTAAATTAGCTCAAAATTACTATCAGGTGTAAGTAATTACCTTGACAAACTATACATCATTAAAAAGATCTAAGACTAAAGTTTAATTTTTTTACCTCTGTTTTATTCTCAAAGTCTTATAGTGACCATAATGTGTTAATATGTGCCAGGAGTTATGAATATGATCATGGGCGTCGCTACCTTTTGATTGTAATATGCGTGTCATTTGCTCCCATTCATAAAAAACTCCTCTGTGGTCGTCATGAAGACACTCGACAAAACAACTTCCCTCAGGGCTTTTACTTCAAATGTGTGCAGATGTGGAGAAATATTGATAGATTCTCACATGTTTGAGTCAAATTTCTATACAGAGAAGTATTATTTATTAAATCTTTATCCAAAATCTGCGGATGTATGATTATGAGCGCAGTATACTGTGATATGCTGTGTTTTCAATTCATTCTGGCAGCCGGAGGGCGCTGGAAAGCTGTACTACTGAAAATTCACTCCCATGTGGAATACATGAAGAACAGACACACCATGTGACATTCAGGAAGTATCTGACATTTCCAAAACAGCTTCCAGAGATCGTTAGATCGCTATTTTATGCAGATAGACACGTTTTAAGACCATAAACACACAATCGCGGCAATATATGGTTTGTCTGTGTTCTTTATGCCATGTTGGGTGGTTTCATAATAGATGATATTTATAATGCAATTAGACATGTGCCGATTTTCGATAATGCGATTTATCACGATAATGAATATGCACGATATTGTTATGTGGGCACTTTAAAATATCGTAAATAATAATTTATTAACAATTTATAATTTTTTATATTGCATTCAAGAATACTTTGCACATCAACCGTATAAATGCTCAACACAGCTGTATTCTGCGTCAAAGGGACAGATATAAACAAACCCAATGTGCCTTTGCACATGACTGAACCAGACGCGCTGCTGAAGTGCCGCTCAGTGACAGCAGAGGGCGCTGATGAACTGCAGAACATTTACCCCGGTAACCCCGCAAACAAACAAAAACTGCATGTAGTTTTTAAAACATCCATTCGTTTTTGTAATCTCAATGTTGTTCATCAAAGCACCAAATACTTAATACTTAAAGACTTAATAGGCTATTTATTTTCAAACTTAAACATTTTTATGTTTTAATCTGGACTACAACATGCCCTAATGATTAGAACTGTTCTGATTATTTGTTATTGTTCAGTAAAACTTTGAGACATACGACTTCATTAGTTAACATATCATTATTACCAAACTGACAATGAAAAATACTCATAAAGAATGAATCAATCTATGTTCATTTCTTAGTTACTGTTTAATAACATTAAAATCAAAATCAAAATAACTTTGTTAAAGGACCTAAGATAAAACTAACAATGATCAGTATTTCTTAACTAACATTAACAAAAACATTATTTTCTGTAACGTTACCAAATGTAGCTATTGCTCAATCTTAGTTAATGCATTAAATAATGAGACCTTATTGTAATTTGTAAGCCTACCTGTTGTTCTTTATAGCCTAATTTTTTTGCAATTTAATCTGTTTGAAAATTGTACTTTTACAGCTCTGAAAAATATCAAGAGACCACTTAACATTGATTTCTCAATGAGGGGTCTCTTAATTTTTTTCCAGAGCTGTATATATTTTTGGTGCATTATTGTATTTAAACATTCAGTTATTTTTGTTCTTACAAAAATAGTTCTTAAAGCTGTTATGCTATGGCAACACTTTTTTTGCAACTTATTTCAATATTGTGATAATATCGTATATCGTGATAAAACTTCATCAATTAATCGCAACATGAAAAATTGATATCGGCACATGCCTAAATGCAATGCTATTCCACATAGCTTTTAGCATTGTATATTTTCTGTCAGATTTTTTGACCCGAAGCTATATGAGATCACATATTGTTATATAAAACACTCTACATATAAATTATAAAGTGATATGAAGCAAGTTTTGAATAAAACATGATTTTAATCGTATAAATTGTTGTTTTGCTGGTGTGCTAAGCTAACATGTTAGCTTGCCCTAGATGCACCTGCCACTGAGTAAATACTTATTTTTATGAACATTTTCTAAATGTAAAACTACTGAAATGCTTATTTGGACGAAATGCATTCAATAGAGTGTCAGTGAGGGTAAAGTGAGAGGTTTGATTTAGAAATGAGGTTTGAATAGAACAGTTTGAATAGAGAATCGTTAGTAATTATAATGCAGACAAAAGAATAATAATTGGAGCCATAACCAGTCCGCAGAAGTGTGAATGTGTGCTGGGGAGACAAACTGAATGGGGCAGTTTGCACCTCTAAACAATAGAGGCAATATAGCGAATGAAAGCTGAGAAGATGTGGCAATAAACATCAGTTGATATTTTAGCGATATCTCAAAATAAAATCACATGAAACGATCTTGTAAAACGTTTAATAAAATTCAGAGTTTTAGACTGATCATCTTCAGATCTGAAATATAACATGGTCAGACTTGTGGCTTTAGCTGTAGTGCATTTCTAGATTTCTCCAAGGCCCACTTCAATTTTATTTTCATAAAGATATTTCATACAAATAAATTTCTAATAACTTTACAAAACTTTGAAGCTTATTATAGCTTTTTTTGATTATAAAAAATATTATCATTTTGACTTTACAGTAAACTGCTAGGTGTCTGCTTTCAAATGAGACCATAATTATGCTTTTAGTGCAAAGGATTCACAAACTGTATTTGTTTTAGTCTGAGTATACATTTCTTAGGATTTTTTCAAAATTTGGAAGTCAGCTTAACAGGTTAAATGCCACGGCCAACCTGAGCATTGTTTCTGACCATGTCCATCCCTTTATGACCGCCATGTACCCATCCTCTGATGGCTACTTCCAACAGATAATGCACCATGTCACAAAGCTCGAATCATTTCAAATTGGTTTCTTGAACATGCAAATGAGTTCACTGTACTAAAATGGCCCCCACAGTCACCAGTTCTCTATCGTGTGCGCTAGGAGAAAGAACAGAGGATCCAATTGTGAATACGATAAAAGGTTTATTCTCTCAAACACCAGGTTGAATGACCAGAATGTCACAGAAGCTGATAACAGCAAAGTCATAAGGTGGTAGCTGGGCACTGAGCATCCGTGAAGCAGGGAGGCAATCAGGCAGACACGGTTGGCTGGAACCGGAACCGAATACAACTAATGTATTATTTTATAATGGAAAATACATTTATAAATATATTGTGAGTTTGTAATACAAGCTTGTTTTGTTTTTTTTTCCCCAGTGTGGCTTATACAAAAGCAAACGGGCCATCCACAACACCACCTCAGAGGGGCCGTGGGGTAAAGAAAATGGCTCCTGAGTAAAAACTCTGCAGCCCAGTGTCACAAAAAAAATTGTATATGTATTATAGTTTATTCTTCAAGTTTAAAGTGTTAGATTCTTTTATTCAGTAGGTTTCTGATTTTTTCTCAATAAAAAGCAGTAAAATGTATTCCCATTTTTGCAATTTTTGCCTATTTAAATTCTATTTTCAAACTTACCACATACAGTGAGGGTCAATAACTGTATTATTTATTGAAAGCCAGTTGTCTTCTGAAAAAAATGACACCTTGCATTTGAGGATAGCACATACAGTGAGGGTCAATAACTGTATTATTTATTGAAAGCCAGTTGTCTTCTGAAAAAAATGACACCTTGCATTTGAGGATAGCACATTCTGTTATAATTCTACAGTCAAAAAAAAAACCAAAAAAAAAAATGTGAAAGCTTCAGGTTCTAAAGGCTTAAAGGGTTAGTTCACCCAAAAATGAAATTTATGTCATTAATGACTCACCTAATGTCGTTCCACACCCGTAAGACCTCTGTTCTTCATCGGAACACAGTTTATAAAATATAAAAATATGTATTTTATATTTTAGTCCCAGAGAATATGCAGTCAATGCCCAATGTAGTCCATATATGACATCAGTTGGTTGATTAGAATCTCTTGAAGCATTTTGTTCCAAAAATATCAAAAACTATGAATTTATTCAGAATTGTCCTCTCTTCCGCGTGTCTCCAAAAAGATTCAAACGGTTAATGAATCGGTGAATCGATCAATGCTGTGGGTCGCCAATGTCACGTTATTTCAGAGGTTGGACGGTTTGACGCGATTCGAACTGCTGTAATCACGTGACATTGGTGACCCGAATCATTGATTGATTCATACTGTTTGAATCTTTTTGGAAGAACTTTGATGATGTTTTTATTTCCTTTCTGGACATGCACATTAAAGTGGGCACTGAATGCATATGCTCTGGGATTAAAATATAAAATATGATGAACAGAGGTCTTACGGGTGTGGAACGACATTAGGTTGAGTCATTAATGACATACATTTTTTTTTGGGTGAACTAACCCTTTAACCTTGTCAGGATCCATACGCATTCCCTCGGACGAGACGATGGGCCCTAGGAACGGAACAGAATGTGCATGTAAAGCGCATTTCTCCGCCTTGACAAAAATCCATTCTAGCAACCTCTGGAGCACTAGTCGAACGTGCTGGACATGTTCCTGGAGAGACGAAGAAAATATCAAAATGTCATCCAGGTAGACATAAATTAACTATGTCTCCCAGCACATCATTGACTAGTGCTGGGGAGTTGGACAGCCCGAAGGGCATGACCAAGTATTCAAAGTGCCCCTTGGGGTATTAAAAGCAGTCTTCCACTCACCCCCCTCTCTTTTGCAGACCAAATGATAAGCATTATGTAAATCCAGTTTTGTGAATATTGATGCTCCCTGCAAAATCTCAAAGGCTGAAGACATCAACGGCAAAGGATAGGTATTCTTTACCGTGATGTTGTTCAGCCCTTGGTAATCAATGCAAGGTTGCAGGGACCCATCCTTCTTACCCACAAAAAAGAACCCCACCCCTGCCGTAGAAGAAGAGGGGCGGATGAACTTGGAGGCTAGCGAATCAGAAATGTAATTCTCCATGGCCTCCCTTTCTGGAATAGAAAGTGAGTATAACTTGCCCTTAGGCAAAGACGTACCTGGCATAAGATCTATTGCACAGTCATAAGGACGATGAGGAGGAAGAGAAGTAGCCCTGGACTTACTGAACACTTCATTCAGGTCGAGGTACTCCTTGGGCACGTTTGACAAATTCACCGCCTCCTCCTGTAACACAGAACTAGACACAGACGTACAAGCAGACACAAAAGAAGAGGCATAGCACTGATTACTCCAAGCAGAAACCAAACTGTGTCCCCAGTCAACCCTGGTATTATGCTTGACCAACCAGGGAGGACCGAGGACGACGGGCATGAGAGCTGTGTCAGGGATGAAGATGGTGATGGTTTCTGTGTGATTGCCCGTGATGAGTGTGACAGAGTCACACTCATTTCATGGTATGTGTGATAGTGGGAAGGGTTTGTCCGTTGAGTGCGTGCACAGCAATGGGGGTACTGAGGGGGTGCACAGGAATGTAGAGCTGGGTGGCCAGTGAACGGTCCATAAAATTACCCTCCGCTCCTGAGTCTATGAAGACTTGGCACTTGTGTGACTGGTCTGCCCATTGCACTCTTCCCGGCAAGAGAGTTGCGGACGAGGATTTCCTCAATGATGCTCCAACCGACAGTAGCCTCCTCCCTACTGCCGGGCTAGATCTCTTTAACCTGTTAAGCTGAATTCCAAATTTTGCATACTCAGACTAAAACAAATACAGTTTGTGAATCCTTTGCACTAAAAGCATAATTATTTGAAAGCAGACACCTAGCAGTTTACTGTAAAGTCAAAATGAAAAAAAAAGCTATAATAAGCTTCAAAGTTTTGTAAAGTTATTAGAAATTTATTTGTATGAAATATCTTTATGAAAATAAAATTGAAGTGGGCTTTGGAAAAATCTAGAAATGCACTACAGCTAAAGCCACAAGTCTGACCATGTTATATTTCAGATCTGAAGATGATCAGTCTAAAACTCTGAATTGTATTAAACGTTTTACAAGATCGTTTCATGTGATTTTATTTAGAGATATCTCTAAAATATCAACTGATGTTTATTGCCACATCTTCTCAGCTTCCATTCACTATATTGCCTCTATTGTTTAGAGGTGCAAACTGCCCCATTCAGTTTGTCTCCCCGGCAAACATTCACACTTCTGCGGACTGGTTATGGCTCTAATTATTATTCTTTTGTCTGCATTATAACTACTAACGATTCTCTATTCAAACTGTTCTATTCAAACCTCATTTCTAAATCAAACCTCTCACTTTACCCTCACTGAGACTCTATCGAATGCATTTCGTCCAAATAAGCATTTCAGTAGTTTTACATTTAGAAAATGTTCATAAAAATAAGTATTTACTCAATGGCACGTGCATCTAGGGCAAGCTAGCATGTTAGCTTAGCACACCAGCAAAACAACAATTTATACGATTAAAATCATGTTTTATTCAAAACTTGCTTCATATCACTTTATAATTTATAAGTAGAGTGTTTTATATAACAATATGTGATCTCATATAGCTTCGGGTCAAACAATCTGACAGAAAATATACAATGCTAAAAGCTATGTGGAATAGCATTGCATTATAAATATCATCTATTATGAAACCACCCAACATGGCATAAAGAACACAGACCAACCATATATTGCCGCGATTGTGTGTTTATGGTCTTAAAACGTGTCTATCTGCATAAAATAGCGATCTGACGATCTCTGGAAGCAGTTTTGGTTATGTCAGATACTTCCTGAATGTCACATGGTGTGTCTGTTCTTCATCTATTCCATATGGGAGTGAATTTTCAGTAGTACAGCTTTCCAGCGCCCCCCGGCTGCCAGAATGAATTGAAAACACAGCATATCACAGTCTACTGCTCTCATAATCATACATCCGCGGATTTTGGATAAAGATTTAATAAATAATACTTCTCTGTATAGAAATTTGACTCAAACATGTGAGAATCTATCAATATTTCTCCACATCTGCACACTTTTGAAGTAAAAGCCCTGAGGGAAGTTGTTTTGTCGAGTGTCTTCATGATGACCACAGAGGAGTTTTTTATGAATGGGAGCAAATGACGCGCATATCACAATCAAAAGGTAGCGACGCCCAAGATCATATTCATAACTCCTGGCACATATTAACACATTGCGGTCATTATAAGACTTTGAGAATAAAACAGAGGTAAAAAAAATTTAAACTTTAGTCTTAGATCTTTTTAATGATGTATAGTTTGTCAAGGTAATTACTTACACCTGATAGTAATTTTGAGCTAATTTAAGCAAAGAGAGCTTCAGTGCGTCCTCGTCCTCGTGACGGTTAACAGGTTAACTGGCAGTCATTGAGGAAATGCCCCACCGCACCACAGTACATACACCGTTCTTCAGCTCTTCGGCGTTCTCTCTCCTGCCGGCCATGCCAAGTTCGACTCCTCTGTATGGGCTCGGGATCGTTGGATGGGCTGACCGTGTCCCTCTCCGGACACTCAAAGGACTTGAGAGATTCTCTGACGAGGGTACGCTGGTCCCGCATCTCCAGTCTGGAATCCACCCGAAGGGCCAGGTACATCAGATCATTGAGACTTTTGGGAAGTTCCAAGCCGTAGATCTCCTTTGGGACATGGTCAGCCAGTCCATGCAGGAATCTGTCCCGCTGCACCTCCTCGTTCCTTTTGCTCTCAGCGGACAATCTCCAGAACTGAATCATGTATTCCGACACCGAATGTTTGCCTTGACGTAAATCTAAAAGTTTGCGGGGCGCCTTGCGACCAGTGGCTGCTCGGTCGAAGACCAGCCTGAGTTCTGCTGAGAGCGCCTGGAACGAAGAGCAGCAACAATGGTTATTTTCCCACACCACCGCTCCCTAGACCACTGCATGGCCTGTCAACAGGTTTATAACCAGTTCCACTTTTGCCTTCTCCGTGGCGAATGTAAGAGGCTGTAGTGAGAAGAAGAGAGAGCATCGAGTCAAAAAAGTTCTTCTGAATGATCAGAATGTCACAGAGGATGATAACAGCAAATTCATAAGGTAGTAGCTGGACACTGAGCGTCCGTGAAGCAGGGAGGCAATCGGGCAGACACAGTTGGCTGGAACCGGAACCGGAGCGAAGCAATCCCCACGGAGAACACGACAACACAGGAACACCAGGACACTCTGAAACGATCTGACACAAGACTAAATGAGACACAGGAATATATGGGCCTGGTAATGAGGTGCAGCAGGTGAGAGTGATCAGTGATGAGTAATCAGTGACCACACCTCCAAAAACACCACACAACACAGACAGAATGAGAAGATGAATTCATGAACCATGACAGTCTCAACCCAATAGAGCATCTTTGGGATGTGGTGGAACGGGAGCTTTGTGCCCTGGATGTGCATCCCCCAAATCTCCATCAAATGCAAGATGCTATCAATATGGGCCAACATTTCTAAAAAAATGCTTTCAGCACCTTGTTGAATCAATGCCACTTCGAATTAAGGTAGTTCTCAACGTGAAAGGTTGTCAAACATGGTATTAGTATGGTGTTCCTAATAATCTTTTAGGTGAGTGTATATAAAAAGTGGAATATTTACCTATAGTATTGAAAATAGTTTTACAGCAATGAAGAAGATCACCATATGCATGTGTAGCTTGTCATCAACTCATGTAAGGCATTTGAGAAGTACTTGGTATTTTAGATAGATAGAGTAGCTTGCCCAAAACTTTACTTATTTTGCATGCTTGCTACAGTTACATAATTTACACAGCAAGAGTTAACGGCCTTTAGGTTGTTTTTGCTCAAAATTCATTTCAACATAATCCAACCCTTTTCCCGGAGGCCCCGCAACAAAAGGCTTACACATTTGGTATAGGGTCTCTTTAAAATTATTTAAAACCTTAGACCAGTATAGTTATAGACCAGTTCCCTTTCAGTCAGTCACGTTTGACGTACCGACAAATTGGGATCACTTCTACACTTCTATAACCCCTATCAGCTTTGAGATATAGAAAAAGGGGCTAATGAACATTAGTGTGCGTGCTTTGCACATCGCACCTTGCCCCACATAACGGGTATAAAGAGAAAGCGATCGCCATGCACTGTTGTCATTCACTTCAGAGCCTAACAGCATTGATGAAGTATTCGACTGAGACTGAAATCAGCAAGAGAAAGAGAGAAAGTGTGTGCCGGGGAGATCGGTCTTGTGCTGGCCAGACGGCACAAAAACAGCGCAACCGCAAACTCACTGTGGTAGAAAGAGAGAGAAAAAAAACAGCAACTGAGCATTACACACACACACACACACACACACACACACACACACACACACACACACACACACACACACACACACACACACACACAGTTGGTACGGTTGGTGTGTTTTCCCCTGGTGAGAGCAGATAAAGGCTGCACTACACTCCTGTATCCTGCCGCAGTCGATCCCTGGGTGGTTCAGCACTAAAAGAGCAGTTTCTCCTCACAAAAAGAGCAACACGGGTGACGCTGTGTCTTTTTCAAGATGGCATTCCACCCATGCGTTTCTGGATGCGGCCGTTCCCTGTCGCCCGCTGATGTGCACGCTTAGAGCACGCTGAGGTAGCGTTTGTAGTTGGTTCATGTTCCCACTATGGGAACATGAATATCTCGGTGCTTAGGCCGAGACTCTCCTACCTTTGGGAAGGCGGAGTCCCCCTACCCATAGCTCGATTTAGTTCTATTCCTGCCCAGCAAAATAGAGCTACTTCGACGGATGGCCGGGGTGACCTGAGGATCACGTTTAGGGCCATCCTGCCGAGCCTACCTCAGTGGACCCCTAATCCCTCACAAACGCCGCAACCGGTGGTGCTTCCGGAGGAATCTGTCGGCCCCTTTCATGGGTGTCCGACGGTGACCACCTTCAGGACACCCGCGGACAAACAGATGTCGATCGCTGCATCGGACTGTTCCAGTCCTCGGAGGATGATGATTCGGCTGTACTGCCTCCCTGTGGGAGAGTGGCAATGGTTGAATTGGACCCCGAGTTGACAGCGATGCTTTCCCGGGCCACCGAAAAGGTTGGGCTTGAGTGGAACCCTCCACCACATCCTGAACCTTCTAGGTTGAACAATTGGTTTCTCGGGGCGGGACGCTGAGAACCAGCGTGGCCCGCCCCGAGAAACCAATCGTCCAACCTAGAAGGTGCCTTTCTTTCCGGAGGTGCATGAGGAGCTCACAAGGTCATAGAAGGCACCGTTTAGCACTCAAGGCAGACCTGGTGGCTCCTCCCTCCTCACTACCCTTGACGGCAGACAAGCCAGGGGTACGAGGGCTTCAGCCCATGGTCAGACCCTTCATTTCTACGGGCAGGAGTGCCCCTAGAACAAGAGTCCAGGCATGTTGTTGTCTCCATGGATGCCTCATCCACCGGCTGGGGTGCCACATACAACGGGCTTGCAGTTTCGGGTCTGTGAACGGGGTCTCAACTGCAATAGCATATCAATTGCCTGGAGTTGTAATCAGTTCCTCTTGCACTGGGCCGCTTCAAAACGCGCTACATGGCAAGCATGTTCTGGCCCATACAGACAGCACTGCGGCCGTTGCGTACATCAACAAACAGTTGTTTTACTCATTGCCAGTTGTTTTATTCCCTAACAGAGGGGACCCTCGGCACGGATGCCCTGGCACACAGCTGGCCCCGGGCCTACGCAAGTATGCGTTTCCCCCAGTCAGCCTTCTCGCACAGATTCTGTGCAAGGTCAGGGAGGACGAGGAGCAGGTCCTGTTGGTAGCTCCGTATTGGCCCAAGTCCTCGCGACAGCACCTCCTTGGTCCTTTCCTCTGAGAAAGGACTTCCTGACTCAGAGACAGGGCACCTTCTGTCCGGACCTCTGGAAACTCCACATTTGGAGGTTCTAGGTGACCTACCACAGGCGGTGGTAGACACCATCACTTCCGCTAGAGCTCCCTCTACGAGGCATCTCTATGCGTTGAAGTGGAACCTGTTCATCGACTGGTGCTCTTCTCAACGAGAAGACCCCGAAGATGTTTGGTCAGTGCTGTGCTTTCCTCCCTACAAGACAGGTTGGAGAGAAGGCTATCTCCCTCCACCCTCAAAGTTTATGTTGCCACTATCGCCGCAAATCATGATTTTGTAGCTGGAAGGTACTTAGGGAAGCACGACATGATTGTCATGTTCCTGAGGGGGGGCGAGGAGACTAAATCCGCCTCACCCTCCCTCTCTAACCTCTTGGGACATGTCTCTGGTACCTCCCTTTGAGCACTTGTAGTCAGCAGAGTTAAATGTTCTGTCTCTAAAGAGAGTACTCCTGACTGCATTGGCCTCTATCAAGAGGGTAGGGGACCTGCAGGCATTTTCGGTCGACAAATCGTGCCTGGAGTTCGGGCCGGACAAATCTCACATGATCCTGAGACCCCGGCCTGGATATGTGCCCAAGGTTCCCACCACTCTCTTCCGAGAACCAGGTGGTAAGCCTGCAAGCTCTGCCTTCGGAGGAGTCAGACCCAGCCCTGGCTTTTCTCTGTCCCGTCCGTGCCCTATGGACTCACGTGGACATAACGCAAAGCTTTAGGACCTCAGAGCAGCTCTTCATCTGTTACGGTGGCCAGCAGAAGGGAAAGGCTGTCTACAAGCAGAGGATGGCCCACTGGATAGTGGATACTATCGTCTTGGCATACAAGTCCCAAGACGTGCCCTCGATGATTTTAAAGAGACAGCTACACTGATGAATAAAGAAATAATGGGAACAGAGAAAAGATGAT
Organism: Pseudorasbora parva; assembly: GCF_024679245.1. NCBI lineage: Eukaryota > Metazoa > Chordata > Actinopteri > Cypriniformes > Gobionidae > Pseudorasbora > Pseudorasbora parva. Next base: position 34,563,655 of record NC_090188.1, on the reverse strand, counting down.
TCATCTATATTTAATGTATTATTTAAGCAGTTAAGAAAGCTGTTTGATAACTATTACATTTCTGTATATTTCTAACAGGGAAGGCCACTGGTAACTATATATTTTTTTATAATGAGTTTATTTAAAGATTGTTCCCTTTCGAAAGGGAACTCGCGCTGCGTCAGCTGACGCTACGGGGAACGCCTTCAGCGTGACAGGTGTCTGAAATCGCTATCAAATCACAATCCTACTGACCGTCGGCAGCTGGTGATGTCATCACCGTGCGACCAGGAAGTATAAAAAGGCACCGTGCCAACATGACAACATCCTTTCGTCTTCAGGGACTGTTTTGTCTGGTTCGCTGGAAAGTCAGAATGAAGTGCACACGCAAAGTGAAGGGAGCGTACAGGAAGTGCGCTGATCCGTGTCCCAGGTTTCTTACGCCTGAGGACACACACACCCTTTGTGTGCTCTGCCTGGGGGAAGAGCACGCGCGGGAGGTTCTCGAGGGGGCCTCCTGCGCTAACTGCGAGCGTTTTCCATTGAGGACGCTCCACTCTCGCCTGGCCTTCTTCTCGAGGGAAGAAGAGCCAGCATCTGGGAGCGGTCCCGCTCAAGCTGAGGCTGAGCGGCACCGTCTGTCCTGGGGCTCCCAGATGGACCTGGCTCATCGTCTGGAGAGTACAGTTCTCGCGGATGATCAGCCAGGTCGCGAGAGCAGGCTGACGGAGGAGGAGTCGGATGGAGACTCCTCCTCGTCGTCAGCCCATGCTCTTCCGGTCGATCAGAGGATGGCTGTGGATGAGGGGGAAAATGAAGCTGAGGCTGAATCCTCCCAGCCATCCTGCCCCGTGTATGGGGAGCTGTACGATGTGATGGGGCGCGCGGCGCTGAGACTTCAGCTGCCGTGGCAGAGAGCCAGGGGAGAGGCCGCCCGCCCTGACAGATTGGGCGATCGGTTTCTCCCCGACCATAGCCGCCCAGCTCCCGGGAGCCTTCCATTCCTCCCCGACCTTCACGAGCAGGTCGTGGGGGCATGGAAGAAACCCTACTCGGCGCGAATCCATCGGCATCAGCGGTTTAACTTCGCTGATGTCGAGGGATTGGCCGAGGCAGGGTATGTGTCGATGCCGCCCATCGATGAGACGTTCGCGAACTATCTCGCGTCCGGGCGGCCATCGACACTAAGAGCTCCAGCCCTGCCGTCTAAACCATTAAAGACGACCTCGCGTCTTAACGGCAGGGCATACACGTCGGCGGGTCAGGCGGTGGCGGCCTTGCACACAATGGCAGTGTTGCAGGCCTATCAGGCCGATCTGCTGAGGGACCTCGATCAGGGGGAGGGCCTACCCCCTGATGCGATGGCTGAGTTGCGCCGCACCACGGATCTCTCTCTCCGGGCGGCCAAACACACAGCAGTCGCCATCGGACGGTCGATGGCGGCTATGGTCGCCACGGAGAGGCATCTGTGGCTGAACCTGGCGGACATCGGGGGGAAAGAAAAGGCTTTTCTCCTTGATGCCCCGGTCTCGCCCTCTGAGCTTTTCGGCACCTCCGTCGAGGCGGTGGTGGGAAAGTTCAGAGAGGCGAGGGCGCGCTCAGCGGCATATAGAACGTGTATTCCGCTGAGGTCCGGGGCGGCGCCCAGGCAGGAGGGTGTCCCTGGCCCTTCGAGGTCCGAGGATCATCGATTGGGCCAACGCAGCAGCGTAGCCTCTCGGGCGCCCCCTCCGTGGAGGAGTAGGACGCAGAAGAGGCGGGACACCCGCAACAGGAGGAGGGACATCGGGGAGAAGAGCCGCTTCCAGCGCCGGAAGCGGGGTGGTGAGTCTCCGCCCCCGAGGGCGCGGAAGTGATGTAAATGTGTCCCCTCCTTTGTTTTTCTGTTATGTTCTTTTCTCTCCCCGGGCGCGCTTCACACCAGGCCGCGCGGGCCGATGATGAGCGGATGTGAGACTCTGACGGCCTGCCAGGCCGGTGTGTGCTCTGCCCGCACACAGTGCATCGTCTCTGGGAATAGCGGGATTTCGCGGCCGCCTCCAAAAACGGCCTTGTTTGAGAATGAAGCGCCCCACCCTCAGGTTAGTGCGCCGAAGCATGCATGTTACATGAAGCGATGAGGCACTGAAGACAGCGGGTGAGTCCCCTTTTAGGGCAAACATTCTTCTTTTTAATGCCGTATGTTTGGACTCTATGCTTCCCTGAGGGATATTTTGTCTACAAAAGATGAAGAAAAGTGTAACAGTGGGCCTGTAGTTCCCCGGTAAAGGTGGCTAGAACGATGTTTTGTATAAACACAGTGTGTTTATGTAGGCTGTATGTTTGCTAGTGTAGCAACAGTAGTTTATAAGGCTGTTTCTCTTCTGGATATGTGTAATATGAGCAGTTGAGGCCACCGCACATGCCGCGGGCATGTAGCGGCGATATAAACTGACGTATGTTCTCCTGGCGAACGTTTTTAGCTGTAGCCACCTCTGGGTAGCGTTGGCACCTCTGCTAGTGAAATATCTAGATGAATTTGTGAGGTTAGGCTAGCGCATGAACTACAGTAAGGTCTGTCCCAGCCCTGTTTAGGGCCGTTGTGTGTGGGATTATCAGACCGATGCTAGTGCATCAAGTTGGCCTAGGCTGTTAATGGGATGACGGTGGCGTCTCGCGGTGGCATATCGCCCTGGCAGTTGCCCCGGGCTCCTGTCGGTAGTCCCGCAGGAGCTTTATATCCCTACCCGGCCTCCCCGCAGTAGGGTCGTCCGGCCAATGCCCACCCCCCTTCTGCATTTGGGGGTTATTATTAATGCATAAAGGTGTGTAGCAGAATTAATCGCGACTCAGCCAGTGGTCGTGGGGACGGGGTAGGCGTCTCTTCGCGGTGCGCAGTTAGACTGGTTTTGCTAGCCCCGCCCCCCAGAGCTAGTGCGGCCGCCACTTCTGGGCGGCCCCCCGGCTTGGTTCAGGAAATGGCCGGTTATGTGTGTGTGTGTTCAATATCTTTCACTTTTTGCTCTGTGTCTTCTGCTTCACCTTTTAGGCTCGGGTCGAGCTGTACTTCGCAACCATCTGAAAGCATCGGTTGGTAGGATGCTCCCCTGGAGTCGAAACACTGTCACGGCTGATGCCCTTGCGCGGACGGCGGACCGCTGGACTACCAGACGGCCGCCCTGGAGGCAGGTGGCGTAAGTTGTACTCCCCTCGCTTTAGAGGGTTCAAGGCGCTTTATGCTGAGTGCACTGCTGTGGGCATTGTGTTTTAGGTCCACGCTGGTAGGCGCTGCCTGAGAGTCTGCGCCGTCGCAGAAGGCTGCTATGGGCCGCTGGGGCGGACCGACTATAGAAGGCTGGCTGGCGGGAGACGCCAGCCGAGGCAGTCCGGGCAGTTAACTCTGGGTCAGGTGGTAGGCCTCAGTAGGCCTCCCTGCGGGTGAGTTCCGACGTCGTGGCCCATGTGAGCGGGGAGGGTTCTCCCCAACGATGTCGGTTGCAGTAGAAACCTCGTCATAAGTAGGCCCCTAACGGCCTCCCTGGGGATGAGTCCCCAGGTAGTGACTGGATACCCAGTCCTCATCAGCCAGCAGACAGCCACTGTCAGTCCGACTTTAAGGGCTCGCTGAGTTTCAGCACGCCTCACATGGCGTCCCCTGAGGGGGTGACCTAGGGTTCCGACCATTGGTTGACAGGATCTAGGCCGCTTGAGGCCGCCTGTAGGGTGAGCCCCGGTTCCCAGGTCTTGCAACAGTGTGCGCGGGTGCTAGCCAGGCGGCTAGCATAGTCTGCTATGAGAGACGGGCCGCTTCAGGCCGTCCTATGATCGTTTCCCGGCCCTGCGGGGTTTCCGGTGGGATTTGCCATCGGATAAGCACCGTATGTCACCAATCTAATAGGGAACTGCCATTCGGCAATAAGCCTCTCCGGGCCGCCCTAAAAAGACCGGACTGTACGTAGGCATCAAACAGGCCTCCCTGGAGGCGAGCCCCGGGAACACAACAGCTCCCAACAGTTTGCACGTTGGCTGACAGGAAGTAGGCCGCTCTAGGCCGCCTGAGGGTGAGCCCCCGAGCTGGGACGCTCGGTAGGCCAGTGTATTATGCTGTCAGGCCTCTTTTGGCCTTTTTGGGAGGGATTCCCGGACCAGGTCTCGGTGACAAGCTAGCTATTAGCATGGGTGGCTTCTGGCGCTATAGCCTCATGAGCCCCCTGAGGAACCAGTAAAGCCACCTGCCTGCAGGCCGCCTGAGGGTGAGCCCCGAGCTGGGACGCTCGTTAGGCCAGTGTATTATGCTGTCAGGCCTCTTTGGGCCTTTTTGGGAGAGGATTCCCGGACCAAGATCTCGGTGACACGCTAGCCATTAGCGTGGGTGGCTTCTGGCGTTATAGCCTCATGAGCCCCCTGAGGAACCAGTAAAGCCACCTTCCTGCGGCTTTTAACAGCAAACAGCTAACACTAACGGTGCTGGGTGGAGGCGCCTCATGGCCTCCCTGGAGGGGAAACGGTTCCTTGGAACAGGAACGTATAACTGGCTTTGGGCTGACAGCTAGCGGCTGCCCGCCGGTGGGTCCCGGCCTGCGCCGGTATAACTCAAGGGCGGGCTTATGCCCTAGCACAACGAGACTCCGTTTCTGCTGCGCAGTCCCTTCAGGACAGGGACTGGCTAGCCTACAGCATGGGTTACCTACCAAGCTGGCTTAAGAGCTCCCCTCATTGAGGGTCGTCTGCGAGCTTACGGCCGCTTGAGTCTGATCAGACGGGCAGGCCCCCCTCGGGGCCTCCCGGGTGGATCAGTCCATAGGCCTTTTTTAGGCCTCCTGAGCACCCCTGTAATAAATGTGCTCAGTAGATCCTAGGATCGAGCAGAAGAGACTCCCCTCGATGGCAAGGGTAAGAAGCACTAAGCTGAGTACTGCTCTCCAGGATTCCCGTCTCCGAGTTCCGGTCTGAGGAGGACACTGCCACTTTGCAGTCCCTCAGTCTGGATGCTCATAAGTAGAGCGATGTCCGGAGGCTCTGTTTTGACAGACAGGGTTGGCCAAGCTGGGGTGTCCCACAGAAGTGATGCCAGGTGAGGCCTCCCTGGTGGCATTCGGTGAAGGGTTTTCCCGAATTAGTGACGGCTGGTGGCGCCCTCGGGTCCCCTAGCCACATTCCCTTAAGGGACTCCTTCCTTCGAAAGTAGTAGGTCCCAGGCCCTCGAGCAAGCCGAGAGTAGGAAACCTCAGTTAAAACTTGTTTAGGTTCTCTCTTAGGCATATAGCTTGGGCTATGACCGTAGGGAATGATGTCACTGGCAGCCTGTGTGGCTAGAGGGGGAGTGGTTCAGACTTTCCGCGAACACTCGTCCAGGCAGTTCTCACTGCCAGTAAGGGGCGTGCACTCCACTCAGCATGGCGGCGTGGGTATATCGTTCCCCGTAGCGTCAGCTGACGCAGCGCGAGTTCCCTTTCGAAAGGGAACGTCCCCGGTTACGTATGTAACCTTAGTTCCCTGAGAACAGGGAACGAGACGCTGCGTCACATGGCCATGCTTCAAGGTGTGCCTGCCCACAGTCCCTTCAGACGAAGCGGATGTTGTCATGTTGGCACGGTGCCTTTTTATACTTCCTGGTCGCACGGTGATGACATCACTAGCTGCCGACGGTCAGTAGGATTGTGATTTGATAGCGATTTCAGACACCTGTCACGCTGAAGGCGTTCCCCGTAGCGTCAGCTGACGCAGCGTCTCGTTCCCTGTTCTCAGGGAACTAAGGTTACATACGTAACCGGGGACGTTTTAAGTTCACTTAAATTAAAAGTTTTTTTTAAAAAAAACTAATAAATGTTGAAATTGGGTAGCTGTTATAAAACTGTGCTCGTAGATAAGCTCACGGAGACGAAGGAGAACGGTAAACATGGATTTTAATAACAAACTCAGGGAAACATGCAACACAGCTATACACTAACGAGTACCATCAATCACAGAGGGCAAACTGAGGGATTGAATACATAGGATAACTGAGGATAACGAGGAGCAGGTGAATGACAAGGCACAGGTGATAGACATGACTAATTAACTAAACAGGGGAGAAACACAGGCTAAACTAACAGAGACAAGACATGCATACATGTGACATGACGCCCCCTCCCGGAAAGGCGTGTCCTGGCGCTGTAACATCACATCAGAGAAGGGTGGGTGGGGGCTCAGGAGGAGGACGTGACACACAAAACAGACAGTCAGGGGTGGTACACAGGGTCAGAGGGGAAACCAGAGTCCAGGGGGAGACATGGAAAGGGAGGAGCCAGGGGAAGCCAGGAGCAGGAGCCGGATGGTGTGCCAGAAATCAGCCAGGATGAGGCCCCAGGACGGAGTGGATGGTGGGAGGAACCACGGAGGGGATGCCTGGGAGGATGAAGATGCCCTGGGGATGACCAACGGAGAAGCCTCTGATGGAGCCGACGAGCCGAGGAGCCCACGCGACGCAGATGGTCCTGGAGACAGAGGTGTCCCCGCAGTGACAAGCACCCAAGGTGTAGACGGTGGACCAGATAGCAGCGGCTGATCCGGAGAGACCGAGGACAAAGGCGGAGCTGAAGGGAGGGAGGAGCCAGACGAAGCCGCAGGCGAAGGCATGTCGATGACTGACCAAGGCGGAGCCGGAGAGACGAGGGAGCCCGAAGAAGCCGTATGACCGATGGTACCCGGTGGAGCCGAGGGAGGGAGGAGCCAAGGGTGCGCCATAGAGTCGACGGACTGAGGCGGAGATGGAGAATCCTCAGTGCTGTACGGAGATGGTGAACAGACGACACTCGGCATCCCCACACAGCATGTGGATAGCACAGAGGGGCGGAAGGGCAGCAGCGAGGAAGGCACTGAGGGGTGGACTAACTGAGGAGATGGGAGAGGGAGGCTGGGTGGGAATTCTTGACTCTCAGGAGATGCTGGGGACGCTGGAGGTTCGGAGAACTTCTCAGGTTGTCCGTTTGACTGCCATCTTGGAGCTCATCCACCAAAGAGGTGTTGTGGGTGGGGCTTTCCTCCCAGCCCTCAAACTCCACAATGACTCCCTCAGCGATGTTCGGCGTTGCCGGCTCACGCACCTGGTCAGCACGTGGCGATGACACCCTCCACCCTCCGTGCTCGGTACGGGCTCGTCATCCGCGGCGACCGGTCCCCACGGTCTGCGGTGGGCTTGTGCAACTTCTCCGTTGCGTCACTCGCTGGTGGTGGTTGGCTGGTCTCTGGCAGTGGTGGGGTGAGGCTGGTACTGCTGTCCTCCTCAGCGGGGCCGATGGTCAGTGGCGAATGGTTGTTAACCAGCACCCACTCCACGAATGTGGCGAAGTCTTCCTTTGGACCGCCCACTGGAACGCGTACCTTCGACCGCTTCGACCGCTTCGACCAGGCCGGTGTAGTAGAATACGCTGAGCGAGCGGTCCGGGAAACGGGACAGGCACGCAAGCTGGAGAAAGTCCCGGGTGTGCGCTTCCAGCGGTCTCCCTGCTCCAGGGAGATGAGTTGTACATCGGGAAGGGCCATGGGAAGGCGGGGTAACAAACAAAATAAAGGAAAAAACGCTGTAAAAAAAACCCTGTTTCGGTCAGTACTTCTGTTACAAACTGTGCTTGTGGATAAGCTCACCGAGACGAAGGAGAATGGTAAACATGGATTTTAATAACAAACTCAGGGAAACATGCAACACAACTATACACGAACGAGTACCGAAAAACACAGAGGGCAAACTGAGGGATTAAATACACAGGATAACTGAGGATAATGAAGAGCAGGTGAATGACAAGGCACAAGTGACAGACATGACTAATTAACTAAACAGGGGAGAAATGTACATGTGACAGTATCTTACATTTATACTGTAATGTAAGGTCATTAATATTTCATAGAGACATTGGTTAAAATATGCTGTCTTTAAATTGTTTCTACATTAATTTGGAGAGTAACTGAAATTACAATATCAAAATTTTTAAAAGTCCAAAAATATTTTATATTTAGTTTATTATTTTCTAATCTAAAAAGATACATAGATTTCCTTATTTTGTTCAAATTTTATTTCTGTATTTTGTTTAATTTCTTGTATTTTCCTCCCAAAAAAGGTAGACTCATACTTTCATTATTTATTTATTTTTTTCATAAAAAAGTTTGATATAAACCAAAACATTAAGATTTTTTAATACCGTGAAACTTTGATATTTTCTGAGACGATTATCAAAAGTGCCCGTCCTAAGTGTCGGCTTGCCCTTCCCCATGAACCGGATAAGTGTGCTTATATGCTCCAGTCGAGTACCATCATTGCAGGCCGAGTCACTAGTTCGGCTCCTCAGTGAAAAACAACAGTGTGTGGCGATTGCTTCTGCTTTATACCTACGCCGCGAGGCGGAGTGTGATGTGCAAAGCATGCACGCCAATGTTCATTGGCCCGTTTTCTATATCTCGAAGCTGATAGGGCTCATAGAAGTGATCCCAATTCATCGGTACATCCGACGTATGTCTCCATTCCCTCCTTCAGGGAACGAGGGTTACCATACGTAACCGAGATGTTTTCACTATTTATACAATTCCTGGCATATTATGGCAATTTGGTTTAATGAAAATAATAATGACAACATTTGGAATGCTTTTTTTCAAAATGCATTTTCTATTACTATTCATCTCAAACACATATTGAGAAATGGTTAGATTTAATTATAAGGGCCATGTTGGGTGCTCAATATTTACATAATAGTAATGCAAATAAAATGATTGTTACTGTTGGGTATCTTACCATACAGTAGAAGCAGGCAGAAGCAAGCTGCATAGCTAGATGCGTTTGTTTGATTGCATAAAGTAGGCCTATGTGTCTGGCCTTCATTTTTACCATGCAAACTTTTAAGTGACACTAGGCACACACTAGAAAAACTCTGTCGGAAAGTTAAATGTAATGCATAATATGCGTTTAGTGGTCGAGACTTGAAAAACAATTAGAATTCAAGGGGGTATACAGTGAATAGACTTTTGAAAGCACATCTGCTTGGCAACAGTATTTAAAGGGTACATAACACACACACACACACACACACACACACACACACACACACACACACAAACACACACACAGTTTCCACCAATCTCATGTTAATTTTAAATACCTATAGAGTAGTATTCCATCCTTCTTATCTCAGAAGAGTCTTTAGTTTTATCATATTTATAAAAGACATATACGCTGTATTAATTATTTCTGAAAACAGTCTTTGCAACCATGCAAGTTTGCTATGCTGTTTGCGAATGTTGACCGGTTGTTCATTCGAACTATGGTTTCGGGAAACACAGACTGCTTGAACTATGTTACTAAAGACAGATCTTGTGACCATAGTTGGATAACAATGCTTTTGGGACACCCCTTGTTGATGTGCACATGCAAACATCCGGGAGAAGTGCACATACAAGGAATTATGAAGTCATACTCAAAAAAAAAAAAAAAAAGGATAAAAATTATGAGCATGAACTCTTTAACAGTATAAATAATTCAGAATATATTAAATAGCATTTATATATTATATATCTATATTATCTTCTTCTTCTTCTTCTTCTTCTTCTTCTTCTTCTTCTTTTTCATGTTTTCATGACACAAAGCACATAAACAGTTTAAACACAATGAAGCAAAAGCTCTTTGTTCCATCAATAAAGACATAAACTGAACATTTAACTGCTGGCTCCTCTTGTTAAAGAAACCTGTTTTTCATTCAGTTGATCTTAATCATTGTTTTCACCCGTGTTATTTAGTTATTGATTGCACCAATGATTGTCTCTATTTAAGCTCCAACCTGATTTTTCTTCTGTGCATCTCAGTCCTAATCTATACTTACTAAAGTTTGCCAGATGTCATCCTAGTTTGTGTCCCTCCTCTTTGTTTTTTTTGCTGGGTTCACAGGCTTTCAGTTCTGCTTGATAATTTAGAGAGCTAGCTCTCTCCATGGTAATTCAAGTTAGATCCCGAATTACAGCAAGTATAAACTACAACAGGGTTGTCAAACTTACTGTATATAGCTCCTGGAGGCCCACAGTCTTGCAGAGTTTACAGTAGTTCCAAGCCAAATGTCACTTTGAAATATCTTATATTTTTTTTAATGTTTTTTTTAATATTTATTTTTATAAAATGTCATTTCAAATTAAAAAATATAACTATTTTGTTATTATTACTGAATATGGCAAAAAAAAAAAAAAAACAAAAAAAAAAAACATAGGTCATATGGCACGTTTGGCTTTAAAAAAAATTACTAGTTTAGTATTTTATACTGCAAGCATACTTGTAAGTTCCTTAGTGAAAATAAAAAATATGTAATTCATTGTATTTCAATAAAAAAATAAAATAAAAAAAAATGTCACGTGACATCACAAGCCTGAGCTTGATGGCGATGAAAAACTGGATCGGAATAAATGGACTATATAATCCTGAAAAGATTTGGATAAAAAGTCCTGTTATTTGGATGTATAATAAGTAAGACTAATGTAAACATGAAAAAAAAAGACCTTGTCTCTTGTATTCTGTTAACAGATGCTGTTCTTCACGAGTTTCTGCAGTCTGTATCTGATGTGTAAACGGCCATGAGCAGCCAGTAAGCAGCTCGTCAGTGTATGTGTAAATGTGTAATTTATATTTGTGAGTAGAGGGTCAGCATTGGTCCATTTATTTATTTATTTATTTATTTATTTATTTATTTATTTATTTATTTATTTATTTATTTATTTATTTATTTATTTATTTATTTATTTATCTTTCAGTGTTCTTTTAATGAAAAACATAGTATGTTAATTTTGTTCAGTTTTGCTGAAACCATGTGAAGTTTAAAATAAAATCCGTTGGGCTTGTTAATGAAATATGCCTCTTCATCAGTTATTTGAGTTATATTAATGGCCTTGAAAACAAATGCATTCAAAATTGGGAAAACAAGTCAGTGAGTAATTCATTAAAATGTAGTTAAATGTAGTATATTTAAAATACTGTGTGACATTATGTAATAATGTACAGTACAGTATAGTATAGCTAAGTAATAACAAAGTATATTGTTATTCACTAAAAATTGTATATGTTTTATTATTTGGAATAAATAAGCCTATTTATTTTATAGTATATGTTCATACTATATTTCTTGTTTATTCTGAAGTCATTGGTAGTTCATTTGCAATGTAATTAAAACACAAATAAAATATACTTATAATACAAATAAAGCACATAAAAGTACACTAAATACTACACTTAAAGCTATGCTTTTACACAACTCAATTACAACTAAATACTTAGTACAAAATGCGTTGTTCCAAAATAGCACACTTCAAGTTAACTAATCATTAACACTTAAAGTTTACTGATAATTAGTCTGGCTGCAAGTAAAACATCAGACTTATAGTTTACAATGCATATATTAATTTTGCACTTTACTATGTTACTATTAAGCTGTTCATTTTTTTATAGGCTACTTGAAATATACATTTACTGTAACTTTTTCAATTTTTTTATCCTAGCTTCATGTTTGAATAAATAAGTTGCATTACAAAAGGCAACATTTAAAACAAAAGTGTTGTTTTTTAGAAAAACAAGATTTATGTCAAAAACCTTCCAGATTAGATTCAGAAGGATGATCAAAACATATGGAATATATAGCCTATCAATACCCACACAATCGTTAACCCTTTCTGGGTTGACATGTCATTTAGTAACATTTGGCAGTTTTGCTGTTTAACGTTTGGTGATCTCATTATTTTACATTTCTTTAAGCAATCTTCTCTTACTTGTTTCTGCTTCTTTTTCATGTGTGTTCTTTACTTTGAATGTTGGTCAATGCTCTGCTTCCAGTCCTTTAAAAAAAGCTGCCAAACTCACTCTTGGTTTCAAAAACTCTAGTCCTGTGAAGTAGACTTGAGGTCAGTTACCATGTCTCTGAACATAGCAAACTGAGTTTAATCCCCTTGATGGAAACTCCAGCGTTACATTTCATCGGGCAACATTTTTAATGGTCTGCAAGACAAAGGTCTTTCAATACTGAATAAAAATAAAGTAATATAATATATGCCATAAAAATTATTGAATATCTGACACAGGAATAAATGTGCTCATAAAAATGACTGATGACATACAGGATAAATTATGTGCAATGTATACTACTGCCCTTATAAAATATTATTGGGCAGATTGGGGCTAGTTGTCATGAAGTTAACACACAGGGTACAGTATATCTTGTTAACTATAAATATATGCCTATAAATATAGAACTATACACCGATCAGGCATAACATTATGACAGGTGACATAAACAACACAGATTATCTTTTCATCACGGCACCTGTTTTTGTGTGAGATATATTAGTGATATATATACTGATATATTTTGTTGCAATATTGTCGTTTTTAACACTGTGAAGCTGCTTTGAAACAATCGCCATTGTAAAAGTGCTACATACTGTAAATAAAAATGACTTGACTTGACTTGTAGTGTTCAGTATCTATCAAAAGTGGTCTAGCAAGGAACAGTGGTGAAACAGCGACAGGGCGGCCAAGGCTCTTGGATGCACGTGGGGAGTGAAGGCTGTTCCGTGTGGTCCGATCAAACACATGAGCTACTGTAGCTCAAGATGCTGATAGAAAGGTTTCTGAATCCTCAATGCATCACAGTTTGTTGCATATGGGGCTGCATAGCCACAGACCAGTCAGGGTGCCATTGCTGACCGCCAAATGTGCCAACAGTGGGTGTATGAGTATCATAACTGGACCACAGAGCATGGAAGAAGGTGGCCTGACGAATCACGTTTTCTTTTACATTACGTGGATGGCCGGGTGTGTGTGTGCATTGCTTACTGCTACAGTACTTATTGCAATGATATTGTATTAGCTGTGAGCAGACCGTATCAATTAGTGCATTAGAGAAAACAGTGACAATACTAAAGGCCTTTGCACACTGAGTCCAATATTCGCATGCAAAAATTTCAGACTCAGTGTGCAAAGGCCTTAAGTCTGGTCCGAATAAAACATTTTGGCCTTTGAATCTTTGGTAGAAAGCAACACCGAATATTCGGAGGGAGGGAGCTGAACACATTCATAGGTAGGAATCTCAAGAAGATTTAAGATGGTAGGGGTAGAGATGCTCCGAGAACGGACATTGCATTAGTGATACAAAACACAGGTTTGTTATGGCCCAATGAAAAGCTTCTATATTTTGCAGTAGATTAATTTAAATTGATAATAACGGGTAATAGGCTTGCTGCCCAAGTCTGTGTTGCCGGTGTTCAGGTGCAACAGCGGCACTGCCCCCACCCGTCATTTTATATATATTTTTTTTATAGTAATGAAATAATTTTAATCAGCTAGAGAACAGACACTACAAATAAAAATTGAATGTGTCTGCTTAGCACAGCACATACCAGCAGCAGGAGTCAGATCTTATTCATCACGAGCAAAGAGCTCAGAAGATGATCGCAGAAGATTTGGTTTCAAAGCGAAATGTAAAAGTGCCTATTTATGTTTTGTCGTGGGGTTTTTCATTAAGAGTAATGGCTAATGAACCCACCATTCAAGCAACCTGTCCGTGAATTGGCGCTATTTCTAAACTGAAATTAAAATGCACAGGGCCACACCACGATTCATTCATCGCCCCACAGTGCACACACTGTAATGTGAAAGTGAGGAAAAAAATGTCCTTACCGTCACATTCCTAACAGGTAAAAAGGTGAATACATTTTGTTTCATATTATACATATTATTCTATTTTCCACAGTGTCAAACCAACAAAGCTTAACTCAAAATATAAGCTCAGACATGCAGTTGTTCCATATAAGCTCATGCAGTTGTGCGCTCTAGTTTAAGTTAAATTTGTTTACTGTTAGACTTCTGGTAACATTGTCTTTCATGTGTTTGTAGATCTGTGCAGAATTTGAAAGAATTACGCCAATCCCATTGGTTTCAAGATTCTTTGACAAGCTGGATAGTATGGATCCATGAGTATGGATACTCTGGAAAACTGAAGATGTTTGCAAACCGAGGAAGAGTCCTTGGACAAAGAATTAAAAACCTCTTGGTGCCCACTACACAGGTATGAAAAACTGCATGTAATAACTCTTACGGGCCACATTTGGTTTTGGGGTTATGGTCATGAGCATGCATAAAAAAACGTCACGGTTAAGTATGGTAACCCTCATTCCCTGAAGGAGGGAACGGAGACATACATCGGAAGGACTGACGAATTGGGGATCATTTCTGGGAGCCCCTATCAGCTTCGAGATATAGAAAACAGGCCAATGAACATTGGCGTGCGTGCTTTGCATATCGCTCCCCGCCACCGCGGCACGGGTATAAAGCAGAAGCGATCGCCACGCACTGTTGTTTTACACTGAGGAGCCGAACTAATGACTCAGCCTGCAGTGATGGTACAGCAACTGTGGTGACGGGACGTACGTCTCCGTTCCCTCCTTCAGGGAACAAGGGTTACCATACGTAACCGAGATGTTCCCTATCAGTTGTCACTTCGACGTACGTCGAAAGGACCGACAAATTGGGATCCCTGTGGAAAACGCCACAGCTACTACCACTTCAGGCACCCTGCCAGAGTCCCTCAGACGACCGTGGCTACGGATGCCATATGCCCCAGGAGCATCTGAAATTATTTCAGTGGGATCCTGCGTTTGAATGAATTCAAGCAGTGCAACAGCTGTCAGGGCGACCGAATCCAGCTCCATCCCGAGAAAAGAGATCCTCTGCGTGGGGCAGAGTTTGCTCTTTTCCCAGTTGACCCGAAGCCCCAACTGGCTGAGGTGCCTGAGCACCATGTCCCTGTATTCGCCAGTCATTGAGGTAGTTGATAATGCGAACGCCACGCTCTCTCATGGGAGCAATAGTCCACGACTTTCGTGAAGTTCAGGTCGATCGCTGCAAACCAATCTTGGAGACGGATGCACCTGAAGATGCGTTTCTGCGTTAGCATTCTGAACGGCAGCCTGTGAAGAGACCGGTTCAAGAATCGCAGATCCAAGATCGGCCGTAACCTGCCGCTTTTCTTGGGTACAATGAAGTGCAGGCTGTAAAAGCCGGTCTTCATATCGGCTGGAGGGACTGGCTCGAGTAGAACTGCAATCTCCGCCTGAAGCACCGGGGTGCCCTCTTTCGGCAAGGAGGAGAAGTGAACGCCCCTGAACTTGGGGGGATGCCGGGCGAACTGAATCGTATAGCCGAGTCTGATGGTACGGATGAGCCAACGGGACGGGCTGGGTAGCACTAGCCAGGCCCCCAGCGACCGAACCAGTGGGACCAACAGCACCACAGACGATCCGCAGCAGGGCAGCGCAGCAGCATGCAGGGAACCGGCCCGGACGGCGTTGTGGTGGCCCGCGGCGGGGTCTGTGTGTGCATGGCAACACTTACCTGCTTCCACTGAGGATATATATATATATATATGTATATATAAAATCACATGAAAAATGACACAGGAAAATTATGCCATAGTTACCGTGTGTTTATTAGTTCATGCGTAGAAATCTAGAATTGGTATGTTCTTTAAATTGGTATGATATTATCTGCATAATGCAAAGGGCTGGAGTTATAGTCACATTCACTCCCATAAGATGATTGACAGCTCTAGAGGATGAATTAGTGTGTGATGACTAACATCTGACATAAAACTAGGAAAAAGAGACAGAGTTTGCTGTGAACACTGTTTTCAGATTGCATAATTCTGTGGAAAATGAATAGAAATGGAATTTTGTATGTCGAAATGTTTTGCAAAAGTGATAAATCCAAATGTATCCAAATATGCGCACGTTTGGACTAAGAGCCTTAATGGACATTGTCTAATGCAGTGGTTCTCAACCCTGTCCTGGAGACCCCTCACGACTGCACATTTTGTATGTCTCCTTCATCAGACACACCCAGTTCAAGTCTTGCAGGCTGCAGATTCAGGTGTGTTAGATGAGGGAGACATGCAAAATGTGCAGTGGTGAGGGGTTTCCAGGAAAGGTTTGAGAATCATCATGTCTAGTGCATGGATGTGAACAAAAATAAAACGGAGATGATGTGACTGGCTTTTCATTCTTGAAGATGTTTTATAAAAAATTGTTAATTACAGATCAATTATTCTGCACTCCTTACATAAATTAGGAAATGAATGTCACTACAACCAAGTTTTATAATAAACTGTGGTCAAATATTACTTGAATCTGTCTAATGAGAGTTTGTCCAGATAAACTAAGACTGTTTTAACGAGCAGTGAATGTTGAACAACCATCTAGGGCCATAAGCAATACTTGACAGTAAATGGGTTTATATATATATAGTGCAGCAAAATGCAGTTTCATCAGTTTGCCTAAATTAGATTGTTTGAATGTTGAATGTAAAGACTTGAATGCAAAGACTATATTTTGTTAATGTTGTTATTAGTATCTTTAGACTGATTACATTGAAGTGAAGAGAGAATGCATAATCGAATCTCTTTGTGTCTACCTGAATTAAGACCCTGGCCGTCTGATTTGGGAGTATATGGTGAGTATATGTAGCCTGACATGGTCATACTCAATTCTAGTTAGAATATGAGTCTGAAACTGCTTCATTGGGCTGTGATTATGGGGAGTGTTTCAACCGAACCAGGAAAGAAATCAATTAGATAGACCTACAACCAATTAGAGCAACAAAGAAACGCGTTGTCAAATGTCAACAGAATTCAACTACACTGGTCTTGGCAATCCGCATTTTTTTCTGCGGGTTGTTTTCTATGTCCGTTGGTTGAAGCGACTACTATATGATATATAGACCCATGAGTGCGAATTTTAGCAGGCAACCTTGCCAAAATAACACACATTTTACCCCCCAAACGCCATTTTTTCCCCGGAGAACCCCCCCAAAAGCTGTTTAGTGCTAGTAGTTGGCGGGTTTTGTTGTAAAAACTTGGCAACCCTGTCTGCACATGCGCTGAAATCAGGCTGGAATATACAATCTTTGCCGGTGTTGTAAAAAAATAACATGATACACAGAGTACTTACCCAACATGATCATCATTTCTGAGAAAAACTGTGAAGGTCAATGCATATACAAACAAGCTCTCCGTTTAGGATGCGAACAAATATAATCCAAGCCCCTTTGATGACGTGCATGATTACGTTACTGTTGATCATCTGTCCTTCATCTTCTAAAGCCCACCCTAATGATTTCATTGGTAATTTACCAATTAGTTGGTTTAATTGGATAATTACTCCTCTATGGATCGAGGCAAGACCGAACTGCCCAACCTAAAATGTTTGTGGGCGGGGCTAAGTTCGGCTGGCATCCAGGCTAGAGTATGTGCTTTTTAAATGTGTTCGGCATTTTCCAGGATGCTCAATGCTTTGTTAAAATTAATTCACAAGAATTTAAGAATATTATTTTTAAATATCCCCTCTAGGATGCAGACATTGCCAGCACTGAGGAGGCGATCCAGAAGACTGTGAAGGGAATTTATGGCATAAGACATGGAGGTGCAATACATAGAAGACAGCCCAGCAGATGTTGGAGTGGTGTTAGAGGGTCAAAAATTTCTTCTTAGCGGTTTCCCATATGCAACAGCCATGACTGATATATGGACAGAACTTGAGCTACACTCCTGAACTCAGGTACACATTCAATGTACTGCAAAAGTTAATTCTGGAGCTGGATGTCAAAAAGTTCCCTATGTCGAGGGAACGTTGCACTGCGTCGAAACGACGAATTTGGGGATGATCCCTAAGCATCAACTTACTGAAGTATGAATGAAACTAGTCCAATCCTGATTGGTGCTACGTCATGACGTAGATGTGACGGCATACCCGGAAGCTATAAAGGGGAGCTCTGTGTTGTTTGAAAGACTGTCTGTCTATTTATTGTTGTCTGTCCCATATATATATATATATATATATATATATATATATATATATATATATATATATATATATATATATATATATATATATATATATATATATATATTTATAAAGAGACCTATATATTAAAAGATGGCGACCGAATTTAAGAGTTGTGTGCACCCATGTCCCCGCTTCATCTTGGGAATGGACACACATTCTCTGTGTGTACAGTGCCTGGGCATTCAGCATGCTAAGGGGCCTCTCATTGTGAGCTGCTGACGCTCAGGGTGCCGAGGTGGCCCGGCGTCGCAGATCACAGGGCTCACAGCTGGACTTGTCAGCGGGCCCAGCACTTTCTCAATCTTCCTCTGACAGTTCAGAGGTTCTCCCACCTTGTGTGGAAGCCCGTGAAGTGGCTTCTTCCCCCAGGGTGGAGAACCCGATGTTGATCCTCTCCGGATCCGAGGATCCGGACGAGATTAACATCGAGGCGGATGGAGAGGAGCTTATCGAGGTGCTGACTCGAGCCGTGGCCAAGTTAAACATTGAATGGCCACAAGTGAGACAGGAAGTCCAGCCATCAAGCAGGCTGGACGATCGGTTTCTCTCACACCGGGCTCAGTAACCTCGCCGGGGCTTGCCGTTTTTTCCGGACCTGCACAATGAGTTGTGCAGGTCCTGGAACAGGCCATATTTGGCGCGTATTTCCAACCCCCTGAAAACGAGATTCAGATTCAGTTAATACCCGAGACCAGCCTCGAGAGGCTGATTCCCTTAGTAGATTATCTCGGCGCATGGAAATGCCTTCCGAATATATCCACATGGGTCCTGCGTACTGTAGAAATAGGGTACAGACTGCAGTTCGATCACCCCCCTCCAAAATTCAATGGGGTGACATGGACTACAGTGGTGCCAGAGCGGGTTTGGGTAATGGAACAAGAAGTAAAATCCTTGCTGACAAAGGGAACCATAGTATGGGTCCCACCGTCGGAGAGGGAGGCCGGGTTCTACAGTCGGTACTTTATAGTTCCAAAAAAGGATGGAGGGCTTCGGCCGATTTTAGATCTGAGGTATCTGAACCGGTCTCTGAGGAGATTCAGGTTCAAAATGTTGACTATTCCCACCATCGTGAGTCAGATCCAGCCCAAGGACTGGTTCGTCACGATAGATTTAAAATACGCCTATTTTCATGTCTCCATCCTTCCTTGCCACAGGAAGTTTCTGAGGTTCACTTTCAGGGGCGAAGCGTACCAATATCGAGTGCTTCCCTTCGGTCTAGCTCTTTCCCCTCGCACATCCACCAAATGCATGGATGCAGCTCTGGCTCCACTGAGACTTCAGGGCATCCGTGTACTAAATTATATCAACGACTGGCTAATATTGGCTCAGTCATTCAACATCGAAGTTCAACATCGAGATGCAGTTCTAGCTCATATTCAATGCTTGGGGCTAAGATCAATACTGACACGATAGTCTCAAAGATAAAGCTGGGCCAAAGCATCACTGTAAAACACTTTCAGATAGTGTTGGGGCATCTAGCAGCAGCATCCAACGTCATTCCGTTCGGCCTGCTACATATGAGGGCCCTACAGTGGTGGCTGAAAACCAAAGGGTTTTCCCCCAGAGGGAACCCATTCCGTATGATCAGAGTCATGCGCAAATGCCTTTGGGCTCTAGGTATATGGAAGAAAGTTTGGTTTCTGTCCCAAGGGCCAGTGCTGGGAGGATCATGTTGCCGGAAAACCGTTTCAACAAATGCCTCCCTCACTGGTTGTGGTTCATGGGAGGACCGTCATTCAACCTGGCACATAAATTGCCTAGAAATGATGGCGGTCTACAGAGCTCTCAGGAGTTTCTTCCTGGAACTTCGTGGACACCACATTCTGGTCCGTTCGGACAATATGGCAGTCGTGGAGTACCTAAACCGCCAGGGGGGGGGGGGGGGGGGGGTTGAGATCGCACCCACTATGCAAACTGGCACATCTCATTCTTCGCTGGTCACAAGAGAAACTGTTATTCCTCAGGGCAATGTATATCCCGGTGATACAGAATCAGGGGGCAGACATACTGTCGAGGCAGGGGCTGAGGCCCGGGGAATGGCGGCTCCACCCGGAGGTGGTGGAGTCGATATGCAAGAGGTTCGGCCCAGTGGAAGTGGATTTGTTCGCATCTCAAGAGACGCCCCACTGCCCACTGTGGTTCTCTCTCACGCATCCAGCTCTGCTGGGGTTGGATGCCATGGTACAGACATGGCCGAGGCTGTGTCTGTACGCATTTCCCCCTATCGATCTGCTCCCAGGGGTCCTGAAGAGAGTTCGGCAACAAAGAGTCAGTCTCCTTCTGGTGGCTCCTCGTTGGCCGACTCGAGTATGGTTCTCGGACATAATAGCTCTGCTGGTGGATCTCCCGTGGCAGGTCCCTCTGAGGAGGCAGGGGGCACAATATTTCACCCCCGTCCCAAAATATGGAACCTCTCGGTCTGGCCCCTGAGGGGGCCAGGTACCGAGAGGAGGGATTACCAGCAGACGTTATAGAGATCCTACTTAGCTTTTGGGTCCCGTCTACAAGGAGATTGTACAGCCTCAAGTGGAGTGTCTTTGTCACTTGGTGTAGAGAACGCGAGGTGGACCCAATGGCTTCAGTGTTGGAGTTCCTCCAAAATCGTTTCTCTTCAGGGCTTACACCGTCCACACTTGTGTATGTGGCAGCTATTGGATCTTGACACGCTCCATTAAGTGATTGGCCTTTTGGTAGGCACCATTTGGTTGTACGTTTCCTCCGTGGGGCACGGAGAATGAGGCCTGTAGTCCGTACCAGAGTACCTACATAGGATCTGGCAGTCGTTCTCGAAGGTCTGTGTGATGGCCGACAACGTGGCCACACAGCAAGGCGGTAACTAAGCCACACCCACATAGACATGCATCTTTCTCTTGTTTGTTTACACATTAGGTTGCTGGTCTTTTAGTATATTTCATGATTAGATATTCTGTTGCAGATCACATTGTAAATTTCATAATAAAGACAGACACAGATTTGGTTCAGGTTCACCACTTTATTTCTAATTTACACTGATGCCATACATGACTAGTTTGGGTGCACACTTTGTAGTTATTAGTGGTATATTGTGTTAACATTTGTTTCTTTGAGTTTAAGTTACCTATATGTGAAAAGCGGAGGTTTGATGCTGTCTGGGCAGAGCGCTGCACTTCTGTGGAGGTCCGTTTGAGTAAAGGACCAGCTGGCGTCAGCAGCCGCCATTTTGTGCCGGTGGTTGAGTCCATGCTGCAGATTAGCCGGGGGAGGGGGTGTAAGATTGTTTGTTTATTTTTTGGTTATTATATTTGTTTGTGTATATTAACTTGTTTATGACCTGTTGGTGAATTAATTAACAACTTTGTCATGTAGTCTCATTTATTATCCTTGGGTTAATGGATGTTTGTTGTTCCCTATGTGTGTGTAATGGACTAGTCCTTTGTGTATAAATTTCCCCATGTGTGGCATTTGGGGAGGCCATGTTTTTTTTCTGTTTAGTTTGGTTTGATTATTGTTAAGTTTGGTTCTGTTCAGTGTACCCTTTTGTTTTGGGCCCAGACCTGACTTTATTTTCATTCAGTTTTTCAAGTAATTTAATTTGTGAACTTTGGCTTTCTTCATTTAATAAATTATTTTTTTGGTTGGAAATCCTGTGTTCTTTGCCCTTGACTGCTTGGTCCCTCACAGTCTGGCTGAGCCCCCCTTCGAACCACTGGAGTCAGCGGAACCCAAGAATCTGACGCTTAAAGTGGTGTTCCTCCTAGCCGTCACTTCTCTTAGGAGAGTGGGGCATCTTCAAGCCTTGGCCATTACGCCAACCTGCTTGGAGTTTGCCCCTGGAGGAGTAAAAGCTCCCTACTGCACCCTAGACCAGGCTATGTGCCTAAGGTCCCGTCCAGTGTGGTCAGGTCCTTGGTTCTTTAGGCATTTCATCCCCCGCCCCATGCGACAGCGGAAGAAGGGAGACTGTTCCTCTTGTGCCCTGTTTGGGCCTTGAGGGTTTATCTGGAAAGGTCAGCTCAGTGGAGGAAATGAGACCAGCTGTTAGTGTGTTTTGGCTCACCCAAGAAAGGGTTGCCTGCATCAACCCCTACTATTAGTAATTGGAATGTGCAGGCTATAGATTTGGCATATCAGGTGCGCAATCTGCCTTCACCTATAGCCTTGAGAGCCCATTCTACCAGGGGCATGGCCTCCTCAGTGGCCCTTCTCTTCGGAGTCCCTATGCAGGACATTTGTGAAGCGGCTGGTTGAGCTACTCAGCACACTTTTATAAGCTTTTACAGCTTACACCTCCCTGCGACACCTGGTGGCAGGGTACTCCAGTCCTAATTGTGCCTGGTCTCCAGTTTCACAATAGGGCAGGCATATCCTTGGTGTGGCCTAGTGGGTACTCGTTCCCCAAATTCGTCATTTCGATGCAGTGTGAAGTTCCCTCGATATAGGGAACGTTTTGGATTATGTATATAACCCTTGTTCCCTGAGAGGGAACGAGCACTGCGTCTCGTCGCCACACTGCGTATCGCCTGAGAGCGTTTTGCTTCATCGCGATAATTGACGCTACAATGTGCCGGGCTCCCCTTTATAGCTTCCGGGTATGCCGTCACATCTATGTCATGACGTAGCACCAATCAGGATTGGACTAGTTTCATTCATACTTCAGATGCGTTGATGCTTAGGGAGCATCCTTAAATTCGTCGTTTCGACGCAGTGCTTGTTCCCTCTCAGGGGGGGCGATCGAGGCGCGAAAGCTTCAGTTTCTGAGAGGGGCACTGCAGGCTTGGTCTGAAGAGGAACAAAGGTCTTAGAGGTCTGGAACGGCATCAGGGTGAGTAATAATTTACATCATTTTTATTTTTGGGTGAACTAACCCTTTAATTTAATTGTATTTATCCTTTACAAAGTTTTAGAGAGTTCTTTATTTTATTTTATTTTTTACTTTCAGTGACTTTACTGAAGAATGACTCGAGTCTTTAAAGTATATGATGTTGTAAAAGTCATTTAGCTAATGTTAATGCATTTGCACAGGTTTCTTGAATGTAATTGCAACCCTTGAACAAATACAGTTTGATCCTTTTATTACGCATCTTGACTTTTTTATGACTCTACAAGACAATCACACACAAACAAAATGAATTGGATTTGAATGGCATAACTTTAAATACAAAACATTGAGTTTAAGTAACAAAAACTAATTGGATGGAACCACTGTCCATAATTTTTAAATGAAGTTTTAAATGAACTAAAGCATGTTCACTAAACTTAAAAGTTACATGGAAGTAATACCATTGATTTGGTTGGACAGTACAATTTCAGAATAGATTCTCTCTTATTCAGTTATGTTGTCACAACACAAGGAGCTTGCATAGATTAAAAAAAAATCAATTAATGTTAATAAAAAGTAATTAGCTTGTGTGGAACCACTGTCGTAATTATCGTAATTATATTAAGTAAGTTTAAAGAGATTTTTTTTGAGTGAACCTGCTTGATGTCACACGTCACAGAAGTCAGATAAATCCCAAAACATTGAGACTTTTTCACATAAATATTATCACATAGAGACTGTGTCTTTTCCAAGAATTAGTAAATGCAAAAAAAACCTCTCCAACCCATTTAAGGGTAAAAATGTAATTGATGATAATGGGGACCAACGCAATTTTAGGAAGGTCATAATGTTATGCCTGATCAGTGTACATAGTTTTTTTTTAAAGTAATTATATTTGTTTATTAACATACACATGTAATATTTTATTATATTACACACAATATAGACAAATTATACAAATACCATGGGACCTAATACTCAGTTATACTATCGATTTGTCTGCACTGACCCTATTGAATGAGAACCAAACTTGAGCTAAATTGAGCTGGATAATGACAATTGTCTTCTGTGGTGCTGTTTTATAGCTGAATCAAATTGGTTTCATAATTGATGAAGTCTGCAACATCAACAGTGATATTAAACTAAATTAAATCAACATTGAACTGACTTGAGCTGAATAAAAACTTTATTGCCTTCTGTAGTGTTACTTATAACTGAATTAAGCTTGTTTAGAAGAACACTTATTGAATCAATGACACTATTATCTTCTTTAAAGCCGCTTTATAGTTGAATTAAGTTTGCTTCATAACTAATGAATTTTGCAACATTTAAACTAAACTGAATCAACATTGAACCAAACTGAGCTGAATATCGACAACATTGTCTTTTTAGTGCTCCTTTACAGCTTAAATTGCTTTCCTGTTTCTTACTGTGAAGCTGCTTTGAAACACTCTGTATTGTATGAAGTACTATAAATAAATGTGACTTAACGAAGGTAAAATCAGTTATCCCTACCCCATATATCTTATTCTCTCTTTAATCATAAATAAATGTCCTCTTCATGGCCTTCAAACTTCGTTGAGCACAACAATACTTTTGTCTTCTATAGATGAAGCCTTACTATATGTATCTATTATGAGAAGCCTTTGGGAGTTTTTTCTTCCTTTGATATGCTGTATCCTGCACTTTGTATAAAGGGACCTTGTGGATTACACTTCTGAGAGCTGTGAGCAGTCACGTTTGTTGAGCCCAGCAGCGATCATTACGGATTCACATCTATCTTTCCATCCTTATATCTGTCAGAGACGGAGACCACCCTATCTCCCCTTCCCACCTCATTCATGTCACTTCTCATTTGTATCATCCATAGGTTCTGACAGTGCAAGACGACACCTCATTAGCATTCAGCTGTGTGCATAGAGAAAGTGAAAAGCGTGGCAGGTGTGTTTTTTTTTTTTTTTTTGAACATGACAGTCATGGGATTATAAATTACATGGGAATAGCATTGATGCTGTTAAAAGACAGTGGCCCATGAAGTATTTCAGAAAGCACATCTCTATTGAGGCAGCAAGCTGCTAATGTATCATTGAAGGTTATGTACTGTGAAGCTGTGTGGAAAGCTAATGGACAACATATAAATGAGTGAGGATAGACTTTTAAAGTCTACTCTTCTGAAAAGGCTGCAGGAGAATTGCTGTTTAACTAGATTAGATTAGATTAGATTAGATTAACTGCCATAAAGTCATTTGCTTATTCAGTTGTCTTGGTTATAGAAGGTTAACTCCTCATGTTTCTTTATTTGTAATGATTGATTCTTTTTACCAAGAAAATCAAAACCTCCAAGGCTGGTTTTTATTTATTTATTTAAATAATTTAAAGGGATAGGTCACCCTGTAAAAATGATTTATTCATCATGTCGTTCCAAATCTGTATGCAAAAGATATACTATTGACTTCCTCTGTATGTACAAAATACTTCTCAAACTATTATTTTTTTTTAAATAATAATAATGAATAAAAATAAATAAAATTGAATAAAACAACTTTGCAATTGGAAAAGTCAACAAATTGTTTGGTTTTGTAGCGGTTGGACCAATAAGACACAATTATGTCTTATATTCAGGGCTTGACATTAACACCCGCCAACCCGCCAAATGCGGGTAGATTTCAGCTGTGACGGGTACGGCAGCCACTCCCACTAGCCACTTTGGCGGGTTGAATATAATTTACAGCTAAATGAAATGCCAAGACCGTCGTATCACAAAATTGGCAACAATTCAACTACAACTCTTTATACTTAGTGAAGGCGAGATAGGCGGAATCGCGCTGAATGACACACAACAAATGCGCTCTCTCGCCTGCGCTCTCTGTCACACGCGTGATCAGTTCTCCTCACTCCTGAATAGTCAAATACACGCACGCGCACACTAATGTCAAAATGTCCATCGCATGAACACAGTCGGTTATGGCTTTAGTGTATGTAAACAGGTGGGTAATAACGTATGTGTCACAAATATTACATCCATGCATTCAGCAGCCCAATTAAATACCTGTCTGTCATTAATGTTTATCAAGTATATATATATATATATATATATATATATATATATATATATATATATATATATATATATATAGCCTAACTAAAATAACTCATAGCCTATCATATTGCCCACCTGCACATCCTAGCTGATATACAATGTAGTCTTTGAAAGGGTTTTAAATCTTCTAAATCAAGTAAAATGACTCAAAATCAAGTAATTTACGCATGCCAAAGTCAACTTTAAACATATACAATGTAATTTCCAAACAGCAAAATTGTGACCAGTGAAAATGCTGAGCGGCTAGTAACTTTGGAAAACCACTAGTCACGGTGGTTGGTGAGCAAAAAATTTAATGTCAAGCCCTGCTTATATTTATTGAATAATCCAACAGAACCCTCACCCAACAACAGGTGCCTAGGTGTCTGTAAACAACCCACCAAAAGGGGAACAGGCTCCTTGTTACCATGGCAACAAAGACGGAAGGGAGAATTCGCTTTCACATTCACTATTGAAACAGACACATATGGCCCATAAAAATTATTTCATGCCATTAATTTATAGACAAACCTTTATACAAATTAAAAAGCATTCAAGGACATTGTGTGTTTTATTACTGTTTTATATACTGTCTATGTTTTTTATATTGTTTTATGCATGCTGAATGTAACCTCGTCTATACCATGCTGGATTTCAAAATGATCCTTTATTAGTATCACGAAAATTGGGCTATACCACATCTTTGTAACTTCAGTGAAACTCTTGTTATGGTACTAATGCACTACAGAGTTTAATGGCACACACATCTGCAAACCCACTCTGGTCATGCAAATGAGTCAGCGTCCAAACCAAAATCACACCTTTTTCATTGGTCAAGCTAAATTTGAGAGGTGTGACCTCAATGGAAGTTATAAAATAACTCTACCTCAGTGGCTCTCTCTTCTTGTTGCGATGTGGAAAAGACTAGAGACATCCGGTCTGACTAAAAGGCCTCAGGACTTCACTTTGCCCCTGTGCGCAGCCAGCGGGGCCTCAACATACAACAAGCAATGTTGCAACTTTCCACAATTTATTTTGATGGTCCCTTTTGAACATTCTGTTGACCGTAAGTAACTTTGCAACTACATGTCAACTAACACTCATAGTGTAGTAGTAGACCGTCTGCTTAATGTCTGCTAACTCTTGTTTAAGCTAACTATTGTGTGGTCCTCCAACAGACATTTTCCTGACTATAAGTAACTTTGAATCTACTGTGGGTACGGAAAGTATTCAGACCCCCTTACATTTTTAACTCTTTGTTATATTCCATCCTTCAGATGAAACGTTAAACCGAGGTCCCGACTCTGTGGTCGTTGAAAATCCCAGTGTAACAAGAATGACTTATGAGTTTAATGTCTCGGGGAATAATTAACTCAAAAGGGGTTCAATATTCAATATTCATGAATTTATGAATATAATTTGCCAGTCATTCATTACGTATTAAAAATTTTCCGATAGGGAAAATTGTTTAATTAAATACAAGTAACCCTTTATGAAATTGCTTGAAATTATCCTACTAAGTTCGTCCACCAAATTAGTAATAGACTTTTCAACTCAATTCTCCATAAGGGATCACTGCTTTACGAGCGCATAAGAAACATTAACTTTACTGATCAGGACAAGTTCAATATTTCAAATGGTCATACAGTTTACTTTACTAACATAGTAGCATAAGCAGTTAGGTAACTTAGATCGCAAGTTTCATTGACTTTGTGTATGTGGGAGAACAACAGACCCAACTCATTAAATGTCTTTTTGGAGGTTTAATAAACACAGACTAAAAATAACACTACGATTCACACAGAAAGTACACACTAAATATGCATCAAGAAAGTAGACATGTAGGTATTAACGAAAGAATACATAAAAGAGAATAATGAATAGACTGAAATTAGAGAGAGATAAAAGAGAGAGATGAGAGAGAGAGAGATGGTACAAAGCATTTAGAGGTAAAAACACAGCTTTCCTTCAGTTCAACAACTACGACCTTCACGGAGCTTGTCCCAACGGGAAAATACACACCTTCTTTACAGCAGTTTGAATTTTATAAGAAGAAGAATACTTGCATTCCTTTTGGTTTCGTTTTGGCTTCTCGCTTGTGTGTGTGTGTATATTTCTGCGTCTCAGGTAGTTCTCTCCGAGGTCGGGAGGTGACGTAGTTTTCCTTTAGCGGCGCTTCGGGTCTACCTCCTGAAGAAGCCCTTGGGCTTAGGTTGATGGAACGAGGAACAAAGGGTTGTTGAAGACCGGATTGTAGAAAAGGAGTTTCTTGAAGAGGAGTTTTCAGAAGAGAAGAGTTCAGAGGAGAGTTTCAGAAGCGAAGAGGGGAAGAAGTTTTAGAAGCGAACGATTGTGGTCTCCACTGGTCTTTTAAGAGAATTAATCCACGCCCCCTTCTGGCTAATTCACCCAATCCAGAGGGTGAATTCTGAGCGGGAAAAGTTCTCTTTGTCTCATTTTATGGCCTATTTTGCATGTTCCTGAGGTGTCGTAAAGGGGTGTTGATTTTGTATGGTTTTACTCCCAAGTCGGCTAAACATATTAATGATACATTTCACAATCCCATTTTGTGCATCGTTGAGTAAGTCAAAGAAATAGGAATATTTAGATATCAAACACCTTATGGCTGGGAGATATTAAAACAGAGATACAATTTTACACAGAAATACAAGCATTTAAAATGAGCTTACATTGTTTCTATGCCATGACTGAGTAGGCCTGAGTCAAGGAGCATGCATATACACACCAAGCTACCTCGTATACAGTCCAGAATAGTCTTAATTAAAGCTTCAGAAGGAATGTGTGTGTGTGCTTGTGAGTTTTGTGTATTGACAGGAGCCTTGGCGCCTTTTGGTCTGGGGAATGAAAAGGGGGGGGGAACAGGGTTCGAGTCGTGTGACCCGATCAGGGCCTGTGGTATTTGGACGGGGTCGTAAAACTGCCGAAGTTGTCACTTCCCCCAGACTCTGTGGCGTGGCTCTTAATTTACATGCGGCTAAAAGCTACCCCCCCTTTTTACAATCAACACTGGGTTCCTCTTTGATCCTTATTGTAAGAGACCACAGACGCTACAGTTCCCCCTTTTCATCTGACGAAGTCCGTATGACATCGTCGGATGACAGTTATCGTTTTGGTCGGATGACAGGTGGATCATGAGGGTCAAGTGGCTAGTGGTTTCTTAATTGTTGTTTTTCTTCAGCCTTCGGTTTCTGAGGTTATTCTCGGACAGCCTCCCATCACGATGGATGGATGGTAGGTGAGTCGGGCAGTCGGGAGCAGGTGTTTGTTACGGCTGGGGCGCCAGCTCGATGAGGTCCGTCTCTGCTCCGGGCGTTGTAATTTCCCTCCGGGGTTTCCATCGGAGACCCCCGGACACGGCCGTTGTGAGCTTGGCTGTGGAGGTTCTCATCTGGTTGAATTTTCTGTACAGGAGGAAAGCGATGCCCAGGGTTAGGGTATTGCCGAAGATCATAGAGACACATAGCGCAGTGTCAGCTGCGGTCCAGGTTTGGACCACAGGAGAGTTATTCAGGATGGGTATTCGGGACAATGCTTGGAGGGCTGTATCAAGGGGAGCAATGTCAATGAGCTGGGGCCCCCCTTTCTCAATCCACAATTCTAACTCGGGAGCGAGGGTGAAGTTGTGGTCCTTGAAGAAGGCGGGGATTTCCAGTTCCGACTGGTATTCTTCGCTCGGGAGTTGGTACAAGGCCAAGTCGTCCAGGTGGAGGATGGCTCCTCGTGGTACCTGGACCCACATGCTCTGATCCAGCAGGTTGATACGAGTCGCAGTGTCGTGTTGGTCGTAGATCAGTGTGGCGGTGCGCACGGGAGTGTTGACGAGCCACCTGTCACCTACGATCTCTGCTTGCGTCTCGGTGACTAGGGTACGAGGCGTTGCGTCGGTGGGGCAGCGGGTATTGCTGAGCATAGGTTGCAACCCGCAGATTCCCTCCGTGTTGTCTCGGAGGAAAGGTTTGCTTGGGCAGAGATAATGAATGTCTTTGGTCAGGGTGCACATGTGTAGGTTTGGGGCTAGGTACAGCTGTGTGTCGCTGTCATGGTACGCGACTACCTGAGGAGTGCGCACCTTGAGGTGGGTGTTACCTTTCCAAAAGCCTACATTAATAATGTCTTTGAGTCGGTAGATTCGGCTCGACTCGATGATGGGTAAATTAAGGAGGAAACCCATTTCTTTCTGCTCGGGATCCACATACAGGGGAATGGCGCTTCCCAATGAGTAGGCCAGGTGTATCTGCAGCGGGTCAGTGGGTGCGTTGATCGCAGATGCCAACACGTTTTGCACCAGGCTTAACCTGATAACCGTCACGAGGACGAGGACGCACTGAAGGTCTCTTTGTTTAAATTAGCTCAAAATTACTATCAGATGTAAGTAATTACCTTGACAAACTATACATCATTAAAAAGATCTAAGACTAAAGTTTAATTTTTTTACCTCTGTTTTATTCTCAAAGTCTTATAGTGACCGTAATGTGTTAATATGTTCCAGGAGTTATGAATATGATCTTGGGCGTCGCTACCTTTTGATTGTAATATGCGCGTCATTTGCTCCCATTCATAAAAAAATCCTCCTTGGTCGTCATGAAGACACTCGACAAAACAACTTCCCTCAGGGCTTTTACTTCAAAAGTGTGCAGATGTGGAGAAATATTGATAGATTCTCACACGTTTGAGTCAAATTTCTATACAGAGAAGTATTATTTATTCAATCTTTATCCAAAATCCGCGGATGTGTGATTATGAGAGCAGTAGGCTGTGATATGCTGTGTTTTCAATTCATTCTGGCAGCCGGAGGGCGCTGGAAAGCTGTACTACTGAAAATTCACTCCCCTATGCATAGATGAAGAACAGACACACCATGTGACATTCAGGAAGTATCTGACATATGGACATATCCACACAGCTCCCTGGGATCGTCAGATCGCTATTTTATGCAGATAAACACGTTTTAAGACAATAAACACACAATCGCGGCAATATATGGTTGGTCTGTGTTCTTTATGCCATGTTGGGTGGTTTCATAATAGATGATATTTATAATGCAATGCTATTCCACATAGCTTTTAGCATTGTATATTTTCTGTCAGATTTTTTGACCCGAAGCTATATGAGATCACATATTGTTATATAAAACACTCGACTTATAAATTATAAAGTGATATGAAGCAAGTTTTGAATAAAACATGATTTTAATCGTATAAATTGTTGTTTTGCTGGTGTGCTAAGCTAACATGCTAGCTTGCCCTAGATGCACCTGCCACTGAGTAAATACTTTATTTTTATGAACATTTTCTAAATGTAAAACTACTGAAATGCTTATTTGGACGAAATGCATTCAATAGAGCCTCAGTGAGGGTAAAGTGAGAGGTTTGATTTAGAAATGAGGTTTGAATAGAACAGTTTGAATAGAGAATCGTTAGTAATTATAATGCAGACAAAAGAATAATAATTGGAGCCATAACCAGTCTGCAGAAGTGTGAATGCCGGGGAGACAAACTGAATGGGGCAGTTTGCACCTCTAAACAATAGAGGCAATACAGCGACTAAAAGCTGAGAAGATGTGGCAATAAACATCAGTTGATATTTCAGCGATATCTCAAAATAAAATCACATGAAACGATCTTGTAAAACGTTTAATAAAATGCAGAGTTTTAGACTGATCATCTTCAGATCTGAAATATAACATGGTCAGACTTGTGGCTTTAGCTGTTGTGCATTTCTAGATTTCTCCAAGGCCCACTTCAATTTTATTTTCATAAAGATATTTCATACAAATAAATTTCTAATAACTTTACAAAACTTTGAAGCTTATTATAGCTTTTTTTATTATAAAAAATATTATCATTTTGACTTTACAGTAAACTGCCAGGTGTCTGCTTTCAAATGAGACCATAATTATGCTTTTAGTGCAAAGGATTCACAAACTGTATTTGTTTTAGTCTGAGTATACATTTCTTAGGATTTTTTCAAAATTTAGAAATCAGCTTAACAGGTTAAGGGTATCAGGTACGGTGGGATTCTACCCATGGCTAAGCTGTCGATGGACGAGCTTATTTCCCGTAACATGTCCGTCATTAAGGCGGTAACTAGCTGTGTTTGGGCAAAGTCATTTTGGAAGACGGTGAATAACTGTTTCATGGAGTTCACGGTCTGGTTCAACAGGACACTGTGGGTGTTTAGAATTACCACAGTTCCTCTCAACGTCTTGCCGATGGTCTGTAGAGCGGCACTCTGTGTGGTGAGTTGCTCTTTGAGCTGTGGAAGTTCAGTTTGGATTTCAGCCACATGTCGTCTTACTGTGGCGATGTTCACTGCGTTGACACTGGACATACCAATGTTAAACAGAGTTCCGACGGCGGCAGCGGCTCCGAGCAGCGCTCCCAGGAACCGTTTGGGGCGGCGGTTGTGTCCACCTAATTCTGCCTGGGTGACGGTCATCTTCTCTAGTTGTTTTAGCATGTGCGTGACATCAGCATCGGCGTGGCGGAGAGAGTCCTCTGTCCAGCGAGCACCGGCCCAGCTGTACTGGGCTACTGCACGGGGGTAGTGTGCGTTGTAGACGTTGCGGGGGTCAAGTCGGACATACACCTTCTGAGTGTGGGTTCGGCAGTTGGTGATCAGAAGTCCAGGTTGCTCTCTCTGTACGATGCCCGAGGCTGGACCCGGTGTGATGATGTCTGGTGGTGGCTGGCCTCTGATTGTCTGGAGGCACATGAGCAGGATCCACAGTGGCATCCTGTTACAGGCAAGAGAGAGAGAGAGGGAGAGAGGGAGAGAGAGAAAGAGAGAGTGTGTGTCAGTGAGATTTGTCCCAGGTGGGTGGGACAGTCTTCTCGTTTCGGGGACGGCGGTTGTGTTCAGCTTGCATTGGCCCCTAACTGTCTTTCTCTGTTAGTGGCCACATGTCTCTTGATCTGGTTCCTGTGAACCCATTTGAGAACTGGTTCTCTTTGTCCCTGGTTTAGCTGAATCTGGTATGCGATGGGAGAGAGTTTGTTCATAATCTCATGGGGTCCCGTCCAGTGGGGCAGAAATTTCTTTGACAATCGTCGGGAGCCTGTCAAAGGTGGCGGGTTGAAGTTGTAATACCAGACCTTGTTGCCCACCTCCAGTTCTTGGTGTGAGGCTTTGCGGTCGTAGTAGGCTTTCTGACCTTCAGCGCTCTTTTGCAAGTGTTGCTGAGCAAAGGCAAAAGTTGTTTTTAAATGTCTATGGAGCTCATCGAGGTACTGGAATGTGGTGTACGCGGTGACCAGGTTGGAGTCGCCGGGTTGGTACAGCAGGTGTAGTGGCAGAGTCATCTGCCGCCCAGTCATGAGTTCAAAAGGGGATACCCGTGTTGATTCCTGCGGGGTGGCTCTGAGGGCCATCAGCACGAGGGGGAGTTTCATATCCCAGTCTTTTTGGTTAGCAGACACGTACTTTCTCAGCATGGCGACTACTGTGCGATTCGATCTTTCAACTTGCCCTGATGCGATTGGATGGTAACTGACGTGCAGTCTAGCCTGTATCCCCAGGCATTTCCAGATTTGTTGCATGATCTCGGCAGTGAAATGGGTGCCTCTGTCTGAGTTGACTTTCAGTGGCAATCCGAACCGTGAGAAAACGTGGTTTAACAGGAGGTATGCTGTGGTCTGGGCGGTGTCGTTGGGTGCTGGTAGACACTCCACCCACTTGGTAAACTGGCACACCACTGTAAGAAAGTACTTGTTGCCTCTTGTGGACCTGGGCAGGGGTCCTACCTAGTCGATTTGTAGGTCTGACCATGGAAACGTGATTTCTCTGCGTTGCAGTGGGGCTCTGTGGTTCGGGTTTGCCGGTTGGAACTGACAGCAAACCAGACACTCTCTGACGTACTCCGCAACATCTTGCTGCATGCCGGGCCAATATGCCACCTGTTTCAGTGTGTCATACGTGGCTCTGGTGCCGTGGTGTCCCGCACATGGTGTGTCGTGGGCGTACATTAGCATCACCCCCCTTTGCGATCGTGGCACCACAAGCCGTGGCGTTGTGCTGCCGTCGGGTGCAAACCACAGAATGTCGTCCTGTATACGCATCATGTGTTTGGAGTTGTATAGTTGCTTGAGGCTTGAATCCTCGGAGAGGTCAGAGTCAGAGATAGGGTGGTCGGAGGGGTCAGAGAGGTGGTCGAAAATTGTCTTAATTGCCGTGTCAGAGGCTTGCATTTCCGCAATGTCGTTGTGTGAAATCTGCGGCGTGAGCGCCAGTGACTGTGCGGCGGCCATCGTGGCGGGTGCTGGTCGCTTGCTGCGGGTTAGCACTGCCACGGCGGGGCTGGTTGTGGGGTTTGGAGGTTCCCACATCTCGCCGTGTAGTGCGCCCATCTTTGCGAGGGCATCGGTCTGGTCATTTAAGTCTTTGTCGGGGCCGGGTAGTTTCGAATGGCCTTTGACCTTTTTCCAGTACACCGTCAGTTCATGTGTACTTGTGATGTTGTCACATTCCTGGAACAGGTGTTGGTGCTTGACTGGCTTGTTGTTAGCGGTCTTGAAACCATTTTGTTTCCAGGTTGGAAGGTGGCAAATGAAACTGAGCCTGGCGTAGTTAGAGTCTGAGCAGATGAGTAGTTCTTTGAAGTTATGGGCTGACGCGATCTGACAGGCTATGAGAATGGCTGCTATTTCTGCATATTGCGATGACTGGGGGCCCAGCATGAAGTGTCGTGGTGGGCATGGCTGATCGTTCACCCATAGCACACCTGCACCTGCTTTGAGGGTGCCGTCGTGGTTGTAGGAGCATCCATCGACGTA
Source organism: Pseudorasbora parva (assembly GCF_024679245.1). NCBI lineage: Eukaryota > Metazoa > Chordata > Actinopteri > Cypriniformes > Gobionidae > Pseudorasbora > Pseudorasbora parva. The sequence goes on along the minus strand of NC_090188.1, from coordinate 34,529,136 downwards.
GGCCGTGGGCATGTCTTGGCACGCGTTCAGTTCAAAGTACCTGTGACAGGTGAGTTGTTGTTGTTGGGGTTCTAGTTCATCAGCGGCAGCTGTAGGCGTGTCATCAGAGCAGTTCTGGCATGCAGCCAGGCCATTACCCAGCGCAGACTTGTGGTTCTGTGCATATCGTGCCTCAACGTTGCGGCCTTGGAGGGCCATCAGCCACGTGGCGATACGTGAATTAGTGACTACGCCATCTCGGATGCGCTGGCTATTGAGGAACATTACGGGCTGGTGGCAAGTCTCTATGATAACCTTCTGTGCCCTTCAATGTAGTTGGAGAACCGCTGTATGGCCCACACAGTGCAGAACAGAGCTTTTTCACAGTCCGAGAACTTGCACTCCGGTGGGAGAAGCGTTTTGCTGGCATATGCGACCACCTTTTTGTCTTGGTCATGTCGTTGATAAAGGCCAGCACTAAGACAGTGTTCGGAAAACCCGGCTTCCAGGTAGAATTCCTTCTGTGGATCTGGGTAAGCAAGGCATGGGGCTGTGCATAAATGTCTTTTTAGTGCTGCCATGGCGTGTTCCTGAGCTTCGGTCCAGACAAACGGTGAGTCTTTCTTTAGCAGGGCTGTGAGCGGTCTGGCAATGTCTGAATAGTTCTCGATGAATTGTCGGGAGTAATTGCATACCCCAAGAAAACTGCGTAGCGTAGAGACATTAGTAGGGGGCTTGATGTTTTGAATGGCATGAATTCGGTTAGATTGAGGTTCAATGCCTTGGGATCCGATGAGCAGGCCAACATAGTTGACCTTGGTTCGGCACCATTGTCCCTTGTGGAGGGCAATCTTGGCACCGGCTGCGGATAATTGGTTCAAAACATAGTCTATTTCTTTCAGGTGGTCGTCCACCGTGGCGCTCTTCATGAGAACGTCGTCTACGTAGACTAAGTTGCCTCTTACTCTGGCATCCGGGCAGGCTTTGTTAAGGAAGATGTTGAACTCAGCTGGTGAGTTAGCATATCCGAACGGGCACCTGTTGAAGGTGAATTGTCGGTTGCCAAATGTGAAGGCCAGCTTGTGTTGATCTTCTGGATGCACTGGGATGGTCCAGAATCCAGAGGCCACATCAAGTGTAGAGAAGATTGTGGCCCCCCTTATTCGGGGTATTTCTTGTTCCAACTGAGTCATTGGCCACCTTGACAGCGGCACCTGTTGATTCAATCTCCGATAGTCTATTGTTGGGCGCCAAGTGCCGTTGGGTTTGAGCACGGGCCAAATTGGGGCGGAGTAGGTGCTGTTACATGGACGGATGACACCTTTTTCGAGCATGGACTCGATAATCTTCTGCACTGGTTCGTATGAAGCGATTGGAATCTTGTACTGCTTGACAAACGTGGGAGGCGCACCAGGTTGTGTTGGGATGCGCACCGTGTGGAGGTTTGTGAGACCGCAGTCTAATGAGTCTTTGGCAAAGGATTCTTTAAAATTATAGAGGACTCGTCTGAGTCCCTGACGTTCTGTCTCATTTTGGAGCGCGTTAGCGTCTCGTAGAATTTGTTGCACTTGAGACTCAAAACCGGGGTACGGTTCCTCCACTTGGGTGTCATCATTCAGTTTGGTATGGAGGGGTGCAGCTAGTTCATCCGTTTCCATGACAGGCTGTTGGGAGACTGTGTATATTACAAGGTGACTGTCCTCTGTCAGCTCCGTTCGGCAGACCTGGTCTTTGGCCGCCGGCATGACAGATGTTATGGCGATGAACTTGAAGGGTACAGTGAATAGGGTGTTGTCTGTACATTCTGCTGGTATCAGTGCGGGCGGAATGGGCCCAATGATGGGTAACACAAGTTCAAAGTCATGAAAGTCATTGCTGATTAGCCATCCCAGTCGAAAGGCTTTTGGGATGTTGATGTCAATTGGTGTGCAGTTGTTGAACAGGATGTAAACAATACGAGATGACACTTCAGTGAGGGGTGTGGCTTCAAGTGTGAGTCCGAGTTCCACACATTCGGGTGAGGGTTGGAAGGAACTCAGCGTGTGGTTTAAGGTTTGACCACATCGCATGTTGAGCCGCACAGCGACCCCTTTGGTGTATGCTGGTATTGCAGTTCCTTGTTCACTGACAAGCGTGCAGACTTCAGGGATGGTCTGTCCCGACATGAGATTGTCAAGGCTGATGGGAAAGGGTGGCTGTGACGTTAATGGAGCCCATACCATTTCGTTACATACGTCCACATGAGCCTGGAGGCGAATCAGAATGTCTGCTCCGATGTAAACATCGTGGGGCGGGTCCGGCAGGACCAGAAAATAATGGGTAAGGCACCTGTGGTTCCATTTCAGGTGTAACGCACAGACTCCTTTGGCGGACACCATAGAGGAGGGGTATGAGTTCAAAGGAAAGCGGGTGCGCTTGCTGGCGTAAAGAGTGTGTGGTGCCTTTTCACTGAGTGATTTGAACAGTGAGAGACTAATGGCTGAGTTATCGGCTAATAGTGCGAGAATAATGTTTGTGGTGGTGATGTCATTCAGCTGTAGGTCATTCATGACCCGGGGGCAGAAGGCATCAGAGTCTTTGGTTAGCTGAAATGTGCAGAGTAGCGAACTTGAACTTGGATTTGGGGCTGAGGCTGGGTTGTCACAGTGCACTGCAGGGGGTCCCATGACCTTTGTGACCTGGCAGTCTGGCTCTGCGGGAGTTCCCGTGACCTCGGTGACTTGACAGTCTTGCTCAGACGATGTGTGTGTCTGAAGGGGCAGAGGGTCACGCACTTGAGCCCAGACTTTCAGCTGTTTGAAGTCCAGTACAGGTTCGAAGCGGTCCAGCAGGTCTTTTCCGATGAGGAAAGGATAAGCGTTCATAGGGGAGACATAGACGGGATGTATCAGGCTCATTGGTCCAATTGTCAGGTGGATGGAAGCTACGTGCTTGAGCTGGATGTCGTTTTGGCTATATGACTGCACATTTAGCTTACAAGTGTGAAGGTTAAGGGTGCGATTTTGCCTCTGTGCTTCAAATCTGAGTCTTTCAAACAGTTGGGCGGATATAAGCGTGAGGTCGGAGCCAGTGTCAACTAGGGCTTCGAGCTTAAATTCCCTTTCCATAGTGATAGTCAGATAGAGTTTTCGAGCCATCCCCTTCTCGATTAGGTTTCCCAGGAGTCTTGGTGTGGGGACCTGTGTGTTGCTTGATAAGCCGTCTGGATATGTGTCAAGTGTCTCATTATGCGTGCAAATAATCAAAACAGCGCTTTCTGGTACGCTGGGCTGCCCCATGATACTGTCTTGATTAGAGGCTGTTGCTGTCAGCTGTCGTGTGGGTGTGCTGCTGACGTGTGGGGGTGCAAAAGTTAGTTCATTAGTCTGTGGTTGGGGAACAGTGTTCAGGGTGGATGATTCAGTTGCAGGAGGGTCAGGCAGGTTGATTTCAGGTATCATGTCTAGTCATGCTGTGCCTGGTCCGTCCTTCTTGTCTTCCTTGTGAGGTTTCTGTCGGAGGAACTCTTTCAGGGTTTTTAAGAGCTCTGTAACCTCAGAAGCAGCTGCACTTTCTTTGCCAGACGTGGGTTCAGGTCTGGGCCTGCCATTGTCCCGTCGAGGGTGGCCTCGTCGCTGGCTTTCTGGGCTGGGTGGACCCGGAGGTTCGTTTCGGCTCCGTCTGGGTTGTCGGCCAGCTTCCCAGGTGCCCACCCCCTTTTGGTTGTGAAAGGGGCGAGGCGGTTCCCAGGATCTTTCAGAGCGATCGCTCTGGTACCGTGGCCGGTCGCCATTATGACCACGCTGCCCTCTGCTGGCGTGGAGTGGTTTGGACTCTCTGTTGATGGGTCGATAACTGTGGTTCTGTTGGGCGCCCTCTAGGGTTAGCTCTGGGTGGTGCTCAGAGACAGGGCAGATGGTGGGCTGTTTTACAGTCTTTTCAGAAATGGTTTTCTGTTTGACATAAGCTTTGTGAGCCAAGTCTCTTAACTGTTGCATGTCCATGCTGCGCGGGCACGCCAGCACCCCCAGGTGGTGACTGATGGTAGGGTGCAGGTTTCGGAGGAAAAGAGTTTTGAAGTTGATGTCCTCCTCCATGCCTGGGTCGTTACGTGCCCCGAAGTAAGCACGTCGCAGTCTGTTATAAAAGTTCTGTGAGGTCTCGAGTCGGGCTTGCTTGAGTTCCATGGCAGTGATGAGCCCCTGGTCTGACTCGGGATCGGAGTACTCACGAATTAGAGCTTGTCGTAGATGCCAGTAGTCCGCTTTGATGGCCTCTGGTTGTCGATCCAGAAAGCTGCGTACGTCCCGATTAGACGTGGCCCTGAGCAGGTACAGTCTGTCCCAGTTGTTCGCGTGAGCGACAGTTTGCAAGTAAAAGTCTATGTCTTTTAAGTATGCGTGGATGTCATGTCCTCCTGCCGGGTCTGGGCTGAAGGTAGGAATATTTCTGGCCAGCTTGTCAAGGTTCTTTGAGGCTTTGTGGCTGTCGACCTTGACTTCCTGGAAGGGCGTCCTTTCTTTGCTGCTGACGGGGATTCGTGGAGACTGGCAGGTGATCTTTTACACAGGGGGCTGTCATCCCCCTTCGTAGTTCTTGCTTCTTGGTGCAAAGGTGCGGAGTAATCGGTCAGGGGAAACTCTGTGCTGTGTGTTTCCCCCTTCCGGTCACGTTGCACTTTATATGATTGTCTCAGTTCTCTGTGCACCATGTCAAGTTCATCTTTGAGCTCGTGTCTTTGCTGGATGAGCTCGTCGATCTCGGCTTGTGCCGACTGCAAATGTTTTGCACAGACTTTAGCGTTAATGTCTCTGTCTTTAAGTTCATCATGGGCTCTCTCCAGGAGGGCTTCGCCACGCCGAAGCTTTTCGTCGAGGTTTTTCCTGGCGTCTTTCTCTGACTGTATTCGTCGGTCGGTGTCACGACGGAGCTCCTCCAGGGTCTCTTGAATTCTTTCTATTTCTTTTCTTTGTTCTTTGTCTGTTTCGTCATCTTTCTCTGTGTCCAGAAGCTGATCTAGACGAAGCTGGGTGAGGGCTTGGTCTCTCCGGGCCTCCTCGGCTTGAAGCTTTAGCGTTGCTGCCTCCTGTTCCAGGTTGGCGTAGCTCCCTTCGCTTAGCCGTGCCTGTGCGATGAGGACGTGGGCGAGGCTTCCGAGGATCTTGGCCACTTCCTTGTTGGAGTAGCTCTGCGTGGGGTCGTGTGTCATCAGCTGGTCTAGCTCTGTGTCCAGTTGTTCCTGGTTCAGCTGCCCCAGACTTCCTTGACTGGTGGCCGTTAGCGCTTCCAGCCATGTCGTTAGGCGGTCCCACGGGACGGCAGGGCTGGGGGCACGGGACATTACTGCGAACGAGAGAAACACAGCACACACACACACACACAGAGAGAGAGCCAATGCAAGCTTGTTCTAAGCTAACGAGCTATCGTATGGATAGCTGGGAATTTTGGCTAACTGATGTAGACAGTTAGATAATTAGACAATTCAGACAATTAGGTGGGCGGTAGCCCTGGTTGTCACTTGGTGAACTGCTGCTCGGTCGTCCCGGGACTATCTAATTCTCCTTGGGGTCTCTTGGTGAACTGAAAGAAACACAAACGTGATAGTCCAACAGTGAGGATAGGAAAGAGCACAGTGGAAACAAACACAAGATGAATTGGTCTGTAATGAAAGGAATGTCAGCGTGCGCGCCGGGAGTGTTAGGGAAATTTACAGGCTAAATGCTCAAGATATACTAAAATTCGGCTTGTACTATGGGTTGTCCCATCTAGCTCATCCGGGGTGAATTGAGGTCGCTCAAGTGGAAACCCAGCGGTGTGGTTGGCCTTTCAAACGCCTCCAAACACCCACTGCCGTGTCCCCGGTCCCCTGCCACTCTGTGTCGCGTTGCGCCCACTCAAACAGCTTATGACTTTAAACACAACCCGACACACCAGTCCATCAACCGCCAGCCCGCGCAACAAAATCGGAACGTCCCCAGAACCCTCTTTTTCAAGAGTGGCCCCGCTTAGGCCCCGGTTTAGGGATTAGTCCCAGAGATTGCCTTGCGTGCGTGAGCTGGACTGGTTGACTTCTTTGGAGTGTCGAATTGCTGATGTCGCCACTGCGTGCCGCAGCCGCGGACAGAGATACAAGAAACCGAGACTCACACACAGCCGGTGCCGGTTACGTCGGTCGGGCCACCCCCCCCCTCTGGAGACCAGCCTGTGACGATTCTCAATGCACCTCGGACGCGTGAGCCCTACAATGGATACACAAAGAGGGTAAACAGGTGGAATTAAAATGAATTAAAAGCTCCCCTGTTCACCGGATCAAAGGCCTTTTGATTGTAGGTGAGAAGGAAGTGGAAGTTTAAATATCAAGAGCAATTTAGCAAAAAGGCAAAAGTTTCGGTCAAGTAGTGATAAAACAAAAAGCACCTTTGATACTGTTTGTAATTACCAGACTGAGCTTTGTTCCCGATGGGAGGGGAAAAGAAAACTTTTGCAGAGAGAAAAAAAAAAATTAATAATAATAATAAAAAAAAAATTAATAATAATAATTTTTAATTAAAAAATTAATTAAAATTAAAAATTAAGATTAAAAATTGAAAATTAAAAATTAAAAATTAAAATAAAATTATAAATTAAATTAAAAAAAAATGAGATAAAAATAAAAATTAGAAGCTCAACTTAATTCAAATTAAATTCAAAGCAAGTTTAAATGAAATTTAACTAAGCCTGTAAGGAAAATCAAATAAAAGAAAGCCAATCAAAAATCCTACCCTATAACGATTAATCTCTAAGTGGGAGTTATCCAAATAAAAGAATTAATCAGGAAGGGCGTAGGGATTTAGTGTTGCGCTGACTTAACAGGGTATAGCCACACGGTGGCGTCCTTCCTTCCAATTGGACTGTCTGTGACTTAAACCTAATTTCACTTTGGGTTAGAGGAAGTTATGTTTCTTTTTAAACTTCAAATTCGAATAAGGGTGTTTAATCAGCGAGAAAGGAGATTTGGTTGTTGCTAGAAAAATTGTATAAATGAAACTGTGTACAACAGTAAGCAATAAACAATTTATAGGCTCAAACTTATTTTGTTAAGGCAGAATCAAATAACGGAGAGTGAAACTATCCGAATTTATCCACACGATGGCGCTATTGCGCCCGCCCTAGACTACAGTTAGTTAGGCGGAAATGCTCACCAGATGGCTTTGTCTGGTTCTAGAGTCGCCCTCCGGCGTGCTGCAAGCGGCGTTGCAATTCTTGAGTCGCCCTCTGGCGGTTTGCAAGCGGCGTTGCAATTCTTGAGTCGCCCTCTGGTGGTTTGCAAGCGGCGTTGCAATTTCTGAGTCGCCCTGGCGTTCTGCACTTTACTGGCTCTTGCAAATCATTTACAAATGACTGGTGCTCTAGATGCACGAGTAACAAAACGGGTGAACGCAGGAATTTTCCGTCTGCCTATTCACGCATTTTACATGGACTCCAATAGACATTTATCAATATGGCTGACGGTTTTCAGCATCTCTGATTCAAATGTTTTAGGTCTCAAGTCTTTGGTTAGCTAAGCCAGACTTAAACCAGGAGTTATCGTTTATCTTAACGATATAATAATTATTCTGAGGCCCCTTATATTGTACAGGAGAGTCTCGTCCTGTCCCAATCTTCCGCACAGATAGAAACTTTTTGTAGTTCAGATCAAGCGGGATAACGCAACGTACGTGTCTACAGACATCATCAAAATCTCATTATTTTGATGGAACACATAATATATTGCTCGAGTCAAATGTATGGATTTTCTACAATACATTCGTTTGGAAATCACGCGGATAACCCTATTGTGCCTACGGCTGCAGAGTTTTTCGGAGATCACGCGGAGATTTTCGTACCGTTCATATTTCATTAATATAATCCGGCTACTTCAACATTTCTCAGCATCTGTTTATGCCTGGGTTCGCTTTGCGCGTACCGTTCATAATTCACAAAACAAAACGAAACAAAAACGTGCGTGCAGGTTATTAATACTCCAAAAATACACAATGAATAGAATATGAATATCATTCACACATACACAAACGTTTGAAACTTGCCCGCATTCTCCACCATTTAATATGTAACAAGAATGACTTATGAGTTTAATGTCTCGGGGAATAATTAACTCAAAAGGGGTTCAATATTCAATATTCATGAATTTCTGAATATAATTTGCCAGTCATTCATTACGTATTAAAAATTTTCCGATAGGGAAAATTGTTTAATTAAATACAAGTAACCCTTTATGAAATTGCTTGAAATTATCCTACTAAGTTCGTCCACCAAATTAGTAATAGACTTTTCAACTCAATTCTCCATAAGGGATCACTGCTTTACGAGCGCATAAGAAACATTAACTTTACTGATCAGGACAAGTTCAATATTTCAAATGGTCATACAGTTTACTTTACTAACATAGTAGCATAAGCAGTTAGGTAACTTAGATCGCAAGTTTCATTGACTTTGTGTATGTGGGAGAACAACAGACCCAACTCATTAAATGTCTTTTTGGAGGTTTAATAAACACAGACTAAAAATAACACTACGATTCACACAGAAAGTACACACTAAATATGCATCAAAAAAGTAGACATGTAGGTATTAACGAAAGAATACATAAAAGAGAATAATGAATAGACTGAAATTAGAGAGAGATAAAAGAGAGAGATGAGAGAGAGAGAGAGAGAGAGAGATGAGAGAGAGAGAGAGATGGTACAAAGCATTTAGAGGTAAAAACACAGCTTTCCTTCAGTTCAACAACTACGACCTTCACGGAGCTTGTCCCAACGGGAAAATACACACCTTCTTTACAGCAGTTTGAATTTTATAAGAAGAAGAATACTTGCATTCCTTTTGGTTTCGTTTTGGCTTCTCGCTTGTGTGTGTGTATATATTTCTGCGTCTCAGGTAGTTCTCTCCGAGGTCGGGAGGTGACGTAGTTTTCCTTTAGCGGCGCTTCGGGTCTACCTCCTGAAGAAGCCCTTGGGCTTAGGTTGATGGAACGAGGAACAAAGGGTTGTTGAAGACCGGATTGTAGAAAAGGAGTTTCTTGAAGAGGAGTTTTCAGAAGAGAAGAGTTCAGAGGAGAGTTTCAGAAGCGAAGAGGGGAAGAAGTTTTAGAAGCGAACGATTGTGGTCTCCACTGGTCTTTTAAGAGAATTAATCCACGCCCCCTTCTGGCTAATTCACCCAATCCAGAGGGTGAATTCTGAGCGGGAAAAGTTCTCTTTGTCTCATTTTATGGCCTATTTTGCATGTTCCTGAGGTGTCGTAAAGGGGTGTTGATTTTGTATGGTTTTACTCCCAAGTCGGCTAAACATATTAATGATACATTTCACAATCCCATTTTGTGCATCGTTGAGTAAGTCAAAGAAATAGGAATATTTAGATATCAAACACCTTATGGCTGGGAGATATTAAAACAGAGATACAATTTTACACAGAAATACAAGCATTTAAAATGAGCTTACATTGTTTCTATGCCATGACTGAGTAGGCCTGAGTCAAGGAGCATGCATATACACACCAAGCTACCTCGTATACAGTCCAGAATAGTCTTAATTAAAGCTTCATAAGGAATGTGTGTGTGTGCTTTTGAGTTTTGTGTATTGACAGGAGCCTTGGCGCCTTTCGGTCTGGGGAATGAAAAGGGGGGGGGAAACAGGGTTCGAGTCGTGTGACCCGATCAGGGCCTGTGGTATTTGGACGGGGTCGTAAAACTGCCAAAGTTGTCACTTCCCCCAGACTCTGTGGCGTGGCTCTTAATTTACATGCGGCTAAAAGCTACCCCCCCCTTTTTACAATCAACACTGGGTTCCTCTTTGATCCTTATTGTAAGAGACCACAGACGCTACACCAGGATGTCCTTTGATAAAGAGTAGGGGTGTAACCCCGGCATCCTGGTCAAATTTGCCCATTGGCCCCTGTCCATCATGACCTCCTAATAATCCCCATATAATGATTGGCTTCATCACTCGGTCTCCTCTCCACCAATCAGCTGGTGTGTGGTGAGCATTCTGGTGCAATATGGCTGCCGTCGCATCATCCAGGTGGGTGCTGCACATTGGTGGTGGTTGAGGAGATTTCCCCTTCTATGTAAAGCGCTTTGAGTGCCTTGAAAAGCGCTATATAAATGTAACTAATTATTATTATTATTATTATTATTATTATTATTATTATTATTATTATTATATTGCAGCCATTTGCTAAAACCGTTTAGTTTAATTTTATATATTTTTAAATTTAAATTGTATGGCATTTTTGAAGATTTATTAAAAAAGAAAAACTGAAATATCACATGGTCCTAAGTATTCAGACCAGTGACACTCATATATTTAACTCAGGTGCTGTCCATTTCTTCTGATCATCCTTGAGGTGGTTCTACACATTCATCTGAGTCCAGTTGTGTTTAATTATACTGACTGGACTTAATTAGGAAAGCCACACACCTGTCTATATAAGACCTTACAGCTCACAGTGCATGTCAGAGCAAATGAGATTCATGAGGTCAAAGGAACTGCCTGAAGAGCTCAGAGACAGACTTTGGCAAGGCACATATCTGGCCAAGGTTACAAAAAAAAATCTGCTGCACTTAAGGTTCCTAAAAGCACAGGGGCCTCTATAATCCTTAATTGGAAGATATTTGGGATGACACGAAGCCTTCATAGAGCTGGCTGTCCGGCCAAACTGAGCTGTCATGGAAGAAGAGCCTTGGTGAGAGAGGTAAAGAAGAGCCCAAAGATAACTGTGGCTGAGCTCCAGAGTTGAAGTCGGGAGATGGGAGAAAGTTGTAGAAAGTCAACCATCACTGTAGCCCTCCACCAGTCAGGGCTTTATGACAGAGTGGCCGGACAAAAGCCTCTCTTCAGTGCAAGACACATGAAAGCCTGCATGAAGTTAGCTTGAAAAAAAAAAAACACCTGGAAGTGTCTCCAAGATGGTGAAAAATAAGATTATCTGGTCTGATAAGACCAAAATAAGAACTTTTTGGCCTTAATTCTAAGCAAAATGTGTGGAGAAATCCAGGCACTGCTCATCACCTGTCCAATACAGTCCGAACAGTGAAGCATTGTGGAGGCAGCATCATGCTGTGGGAGTGTTTTTTCAGCTGCAGGGACAGGACGACTGGTTGCAATGAAGGGAAAGATGAATGTGACCAAGTACAGGGATATCCTGGACGAAAACCTTCCAACCAGACATTGACCCTAAGCACACAGCTAAAATAACGAAGGAGTTGCTTCACAACAACTCCATGACTGTTCTTGAAAGTCCCAGCCAGAGCCATGACTTAAACCCAATTTAACACCTCTGGAGAGACCCGCAAATAGATGTCCACCAACATTTGGATTTACCATCCAACCATGACAGAACTGGAGAGGATCTGCAAGGAGGGAATGGCAGAGGATCCTCAAATCCAGGTGTGAAAAACTTGTTGCATCTTTCCCAAAAAAAGACTCATAGCTGTATCAGATCAAAATGGTGCTTCTACTAAATACTGAGCAAAGGGTTTGAATACTCTGATAATGGGTCTGATAATGTTTCTCGTTTCACATGAGTTTGTTTTTTTCTTTTCTTTTTATCTTTTTTTAATAAATCTGCAAAAATGTCAACAATTCTGTGTTAATCTGTCAATATGGGGTGTTTTGTGTACATTAATGAGAAAAAAATGAATTTAAAATGATTTTAGAAAATGGCTGCAATATAACAAAGAGTGAAAAATGTAAGGGGGTCTGAATACTTTCTGTACATGTCAAATTATTGTAACACTAACACTACCAGTCTGCTTACACTATACTAACACTGTATTGAGAGTTAGTAGACATGTAGGTGCAATGTTAAATATAGTCAACAGAACAGGAAGGGACCATAAAAATTAAGAGAAACCATCTCTCCCAATAACAACCTGGTCAGACTAAGCTCGCTAAAGTTCTGTAATCTTTCTTCATTCAACACAGAATAAACTAACTGCAACTTTACCACCATCAAGACTGCATAGCTGGACGCTCTCCAATGGCTAAGTCATTGTACTTTTAATTATGTTAGAGAAAAATGTAGAACCCTTGTTTAAATAGCAAGTGCTTTAAATAAATTAAAAAAAAAAAACAAAAAAAAAAAACTGCTGGTTGTTTGGGTGATCAAAGGTGCACTATGTAGTATTTTTGCTGTAAAATATCCAAAAACCAATAGGCCAGTGTTATATATTTTTTTCAGTTGAGTTCTTACAATATCCCAAATGTTACCAACTATTTGTAAATCATGAGAAAATTGCTATTTTAACCAAGAAGCCAGGACTTCTGAGCATAGAGTCTGAGAAAGTTGCCTGTCAATTGCGTCATATCCGCGTTACCCTCGGTTTCCAGTTTTATTCGGCAGAAACACTTTACTCTTAGCAGTGTGCAACAAGTGTCACAGCAGCTGCTGAGCGAGTGCACAGAGTAACATTATAACATAATTTTTAATACACTTAAATGTATCTAATATGATAAACAGAGCTACGTTATCTCATACTCATGGCTGGAAAAGTGGAAATAGCGCCAGTGACTGTGTCCCGTCCCGTCATAATAAAAGTCCTAACCAGGGCTCTGAACCAGTTCAAGGAACGAAAACGAAAACAAACAACATTTTAACAGGAACAAAAATGAAAACCAAAATTAATTTTAATCATTCTGAACAGAAGCATTTATTTGAAATTACCATTTACCGGTTAATAACGTTATTTTATCGTTCTCTTTTATATTTTAACTTGGCTGTGACCAATCATGAATTGAGTACTACAGCATGTGACGCTGACATCAAGGATGAGTGAAATGGCCACAGCAGTAATCTATGAATGTTGCACTACCGGTAACACAAAGCAGTGTAGAGCACACAGTTTAATGCATCAAGTACATTCTTTCCTCACTGAGGTCTACAGTGAATGCGCAGGTATTGGAAGATTTTATTTAGTTTTGTACGTTTAAACAAGCAGTATGCAATTTAAGCTCAAATAAACTGATTTAGGCTAGTTTGTGGATTTCGTTTAATCCCATTAAAGTACTACACTGTAAAATAAAATTGTTGGTTTTTGTTGGTTTAACTTAAAATAGTACGTAACCTGGTTGCCATAAAATTTTGAGTTTATTGAAATTATAAATTTGAGTTGATTCAATGGAGGAAATTTGTTTAATAAATAGAAACTCAAAATGTTTTTGTATCTGAACCACATAAAAATTTGGATAAATCATGAAAAAGCACAATTTTGCATGTTTCACTGCATCATCAGAAATAAAACACACACAATTACCCAAAATGCTTACAAAATCGTTTAATAATATTTTAATAAAGGTTGTCGAATCTCAAAAAATGTTCATTATATTAACTCAAAATTTTAATTTCAATGAACTCAAAATTTTAAGGTAACCAAGTAACTTTTTTTCTAAATAATATTTTACAGTGTAAAAACTATCACACATATCACACAAGGTAGCCTGTTTTCTATACAGATTGTTGATCATAGGCTAACAAAATTATGTTGAAGCTTCGTATTAAATGGTAGAAATGTTGTTGTAGTTTTAACTCAGCTTTATTTATATAGCACCATTAAAAACAACAAATATTGACCAAGGTGCTGTACATTATATTTAAAAAAAAAATCAGCAAAATATAGCACCATATAAAACATAAATTGGGACACAAAAGAGACCAGACACAGCACAAATCAACTACAATTCAAAAAGCCAGAGAAAAAAAAAATAGGTTTTGAGTTTTGCTTTAAACTCGTGCAATGTAGAGGCAGTTCTAATAGAGACAGGCAAGCTGTTCAAAAGTGTTGGTGCAGCAATGGCAAAGGCATGGTCCCCTTTAGTCTAGATCTGGCAACATTTAAAAGTCTCTAATTAGTTGACCTAAGAGACCTTCCAGAATTTTGAATGGTTAGTAAATCTGACATATATACCGGAGTTAATCCATTCAATGCTTTAAAAACCAACATTCAAACTTTAAAATCAATTCTTATTTTTTATATTATTTTACAATGTTATATTACATTAAATGATCAAGCTTTATTTGCTAATTATATGATGCAAGGATGTGTTGCGCAGTGTTTGCTTTGAAATTTGCAGTTGTCGGTATATTTAAAAGAACAATGATTATCAAGTTAATTGATTGTAATATTAATTCTAGCTCATAGACAGCCAATCTGACCCAATCTGGCTTTAAAGCGCCTAAGCATTTAAAGCAGCTTATGACTTAATAACTTCAACTTTATCAACTTCAGTTAATAAAACAGCACATAGATGTGGGAACTAATATAGTTATAGTTATCTTTATAGTGATCATTCTTGGTGTTATCCCCGTTACACTGATGTTTCTTTGCGGCCTGACAAAACATACCAGCTCACTAAATTAACAGAATGCATAGTTAATATCAATTGTTTTTGTTGTTTTATTTTTATGACTAGTAATCTCCTATTACTTTTGAATAAACAGTGATTATAATTATTGGATACTGCCTCCATCTGCTCATCCCTGTATCTTGCCTCCATCTGCTCCTCACTAGATTCTGCCTCCATCTGATCCTCCCTGGATCCCGTATCCATCTGCTCCTCCCTGGGTCCTGACTCTGTCTGATCCTCTCTGGATCCTGCCTTCATCTTTGCCTCCAGTTCTGCCCTCCAGCTGGTTTCTTCACCAGCATTCGTTTGCCTCCTGAACCTTGTCCTCAGTCATGCTCCAGCACAATTCTCCTAAGACACGTACATTTATCTATGTTAACATTAGAGCGAGCAGCCATGTAAAGTTGTTACTACTTACATTTTTCAAATGATAAGCCATATTTGAGTTTGACGGATGATAGGCGAAAGTTTGGATGTCCTGCCCAACATACTGTAATTACCACAAGAACCAGCCGTAACCATCTGTGCCTCACGGAATACATGACTTTTTCTTTTTTCTAACCGACTAATAAAATTTTAGTCAACAAAGTCTCTTCTAGTCAGCCTGTTGCATACATTTTAAAATCATGCTAATTATAAAGCATAAAATGTTTCAGTATTTATAGTCCATCACATCTATTGTGATCTCAAAATTCTGGCCAGTTGATAATACCTAGAATATCAAAATCAGCTGCAGGTGTCCTTTTCCTATTTAGCACCCTAAACTCTGGAACAGCATCTTTCTAGCATTGTTCGGGAAGCAGACACACTTTGTCAGTTTAAATGTATACTACAAACATATGTCTTTAACCTGGCATACACAAAACACATTATCAACTTCTATTATTCAAATCAGTCTAATAACTGTTAGGCTGCATAAATTAGGTTAGCCTAAGCAAAAACTTTCTATAACACCCAATCACATCATTAGAAGATTGGCATCTACGCTAATAGTCTCATCCTAATCCCAGATCCGGTTCATATCCAGATCAGATGGTAGACCTGCACCTAGACACTACCACAACACAGCCCTAAATGTCAGCAGAGATGTGTCTACTAGAAAATCCCTTATGAATGCCTCGTTGACGTGACAGCCATCGGCACAGATCTTCAGCAGAGATGATAAGAACCAGACAGGTCCTCTGTACAGACCCTATGGCCAGCTACCAGCATGATGAATCGATCTTCAAGCAAAAGGAACAGGATGAAATATTGAATACTACAATCCCGATCTGAACTCTAACTTGTGATGTAGCCTGAAACATAATGACAATGTGTTCATTCATTCGCCACAGAGCCAAATGGCTGAGCTTTGTTTCTCCCCATGTTTTTTCTCCATTCTGTCACCTGATGGAGTCACTGCCGCTTTCTGGCTTGCTTAGTTGGGGACACTTAATATTCCATAGTATTATTGATCTGTACTGATGCTGTTGTATGAGAACTGAACTGAGCTGGACACCCTGAGAAGGGTCCAGCTGCGGCTTAATTGGGCGTTCCCATCATGAAACAAGAATGCCTATTGGGCGTTCCTGGTAGCGTCTCCTCGACTAATCGAAATGATTTTCCCCTTCCATATGCGTTCCATATTTTTCCCCCAAACCAGTTCAGCTGAAATGCCCTGCAATCAATTCTAAAACATTTAATTGGCCATGTCAACCTCTTTTATGGTTGGGAATAAGAGGTAGCTAAGATTTCTTGGTATTTTAGACTATTGATGTTGCCTTCCACCCTGCAGATCTCTCGCACACCCCCATACTGGATGTAACCCCAGACCATGATTTTTCCGCTACAAAACTTCACTGTTTTCTGGGTAAATCTCAGATCCATTCTGGCTCCAGTAGGTCTCTTGCAATATTTGCGGCGACTGTGGTGTAATTCAACAGAAGATTCATCTGAAAAATCCACCTTCTGCCACTTTTCCAGCGTCCATGCTTTTAGATGGCTGTGGTCCTTGGCAAATGCCACACGGTTTTTCAATTGTCTTTTGTTTAGTGCTGGCTTCTGGGCACTGATTCGACCATGGAGGCCATTTCGAGACAGAATCCGACAAACTGCTCTGGTTGACACAGGGGCTTCAGGTGACCAGGTCTCGTGGAGCTCTGCTGCAGTGGAAAATGGGCTGGCCTTGGAATTTCAAGCCAACAAACGGTCCTCTCGAGCAGTTGTTTTGTGGGGTCTGCCTGACCTGGGCTTGTCAAAAACGTCTCCAGTCTCTTCAAATCTTTTTTTTATCCTCTGTACTGGACGCTGAGACACATTGAAGGTGTCTGCCACATCATCAGTGGATCTGGTCTTCAGCCTCTTGATAATCAAAACTTTAGTCTCAGAGTGAATCTTAGGCATGTTTGCAGAGGTCTAGTTGCAGTTGATGTTAAGGTCTAGCGTACTGGGGTTCTTTTTATGCAAACTTGAGACCTAATTGATCCATTATTAGTCACAGGTGAAGCTCATATGACAAGGTGACAACACTTATGTCTTTGCAAAAATTGACTCTATGGGCTTTACCAAGCTGTGAATATTAGAATACTTTTTGAAAGTTTAGTTTTTCACTGAAACATTATCACAAAAGCAGGTGGGATCAAAATGAGCCATTTCTTGTAAAAAAATATTGATTAGAAATATATTTTAGCGGCACTTTAGGTCAATTTGTACACAAGCGACAAGACTTTTGTCAGGGACTGTATGTATATTCCAGCAGTGAGTCGACAAAACAAAGCATTCCAGAGGCCCCCTCTCCGAAACCTGAACCGATTGTAAAACTAATCAAGGATGCCCCAACTGGCCCAGAGACAACAGCTCTCCCCCTTTACCTGTGTTATCTCAAAACCAGCACAATGACAAGATGAGTCACATGACATGTTTCCTCTTTGTTCTACAAGCATTACGGTGGGTAGAACCTCACGAAGGAGGAACTCATTTATTACGACAGGCATAAATTCAAATTGTTATTGGGACACAGAGCCACTAAGAGCTTTTCGAAGGCTCGAAATGAACCCTGACACCATCCAGGACACCTTGTCGTCCCCCCTATTTTCTTGACCCGCGCATTCCAAAGGCTCTTTGAACATCACACAAAGACCTCACACCAATGCAGACATGAGAAGTTGACTTAAACCATAGATTCTATAACATGAATTAATCCACCCAACGGTGACTTAAACATATACCAATGTATTATGTATATTTTCATTGAAACTTGTAAAGTTTCTCTGTACGCAAGACATGTTTTACATATGAATCTTTACTATCTTCTACCCCCATCATGGGAATAGCAAGCTGTTTAATGTCTATGTGATGGATAAATGATTCTCGTCATTTTGATGCAAGGTAAATTTGTGTAAAATGTACTGTGATCACAATAGGAAAGTTGGGTCCTAAAAGTGTTTAATCAGACATTACACTAATGACTTCACTCCTTTCCATTAACAAACATCCCTTTCCCAGTAAATGTATGAATGTGTGTTTTTGTTAGTTTGTGTGTGTTTAGAATAGTTCAATAAACTTTTGCTTATCCTTTTCATATATACAAGTGTCTTTGGCTATGTGTTTATAAGTTACTGCCTAAAACTGATCGATTGTGTTACCTAAGCTCAAAAACAGTGAACATAAAATTGATATTATTGCCGTTGTAACGGGTAATATCCCGATTCAAGATTGATAATGTACTCTAATTTCAACGTATCGCTGGACGAATAGTTGATAAAGTGTTAAATATTAATTTTGAATCCTTTTATATGTATCATGGTTCCTTTCACTGTAATTCAATACACCTTTGAGTTATTTGATCCGAATCAATTTCTTACTATTATAACGTAGAATTCACGCAATACACGCAAACTGATGGATGAACGAATAACTTGAAAGTAGAGCTGTAGGCCTAGAATAAATCAAATCGCGACATGGTCTGTGAATATTAAATCACAAAACGTTGCTATATAAATATATGATCTGCTTGCTTTGTCTCTGTGAATGAGCTGCTCTCTGTCTACTACATACAGGACTATTATTCTTAAACATTTTAATAAATTAATTATAAAAATAAGTTGTTAATCTACTTCATAATCATTTATTAAATTTAATTTATTAGACATATGTTTTATTGAATTTTTAATAAACAAAACAAACAAATGGTTTTAAGTTTGTTATAATACAGCATTTGTTCATCCAAATAAATAAATAAATGGTGTTAAATGAATGAAAATTATTTAAAGTAAGGGATAATGTCCATCCAGCCAGTTGTTATCGCAGAATAAACCCCGGCGGAGGGTAATTGTGTCACTGAAGGGGTTTATTCTGCGATAACAACCGGCTGGATGGACATTATCCCGCTTTTTACACGGCTACTTATCTCAAGTAAATTAGACAATATTGTCTTGAGTTTAAATATTTGATTAGCTCTTATGCAAAGCTTCCGCGAAGAAAAACAGTTCCAGACTGCTTTAAGCCTTTATCTGTTGCTGAAGATTAGTTTTTAACATAGGCTATATGTTGAAAATGAATGCCGAAAGGGATAGTTCTCCCAAAAATAAAACTAAGCCCATGATTTACTCACCCTCAAGTCATCATAGCTGTATATGACATTCTCTGTCCTCTGTGCATCTGTCCGTCAAATAACGTGCTCCACACGGCTCCGATGCATTTGTGTAAGAAAAAAATCCATAATTAAAATTTTATAAAGTAAACCCTTGAAGTCTTCCATTGTAACTAATGACAGTAAAGTGTATTACAGCCACGAGATGGCGCCAGAGAGTCAATGACAGCATTAAGCATGAGTAGTACCGGTCAAGATAACTCGTAGTACCCGGATGTGTTATTCACTTTGGCGGTTGTTATCTGGGAATAGCATACTGCTGGAATACGCAATTGACCAATCAGAATCAAGTATTTCACAGAGCCGTGTAATAACTGGTGATAATAACAATAATTTAATAATAGCTACAGATTATTTATTAAATAATTGTTTAATACCGTGATGATGTTGTCTGAGATAGTTGTCATATCGTGAAAATCTCATTCTATCACAACCCTACAGGGGAGAGTCCCCCACCTCCACTGTTAAAAAAAGTAACTCAGTAACTTTTACTCTCAGTACATTCTAAATGAGCTACTTTTTATTTCTACATGAGTCAATTTTTAGACCAGTAATTTTACTTGTACTTTACTTGTAAAATGTCATCGAAGTAACAGTACTTTTACTTGAGTAGAACATTTTGTTACTCTTTCCACCTCTGCATTACACAATAACTAAAGTTCAAAAAGTGAAATCAACCACCCCTTTAAATGTTTCCTGTTATCACTGTAAAGCTGCTTTGAAACAATATGTATAAAGTGCTGAATAAACAAAGGTGACTTGACTTTAACTGACATGATAATGTGTGTGTACATGCATATCTAAGAACACTGCCACTGTTGCCTTCCACCATAGAACTGCAATAATCGCTCAGCATAATGTTAAAAATAACAAATAACAAAATGAATGTTTCAGCTATAGCTGATATATCTTTCATAAAGTGCTCTAAATTGGCCTTGGAAAAAGGTGTCAACATGTTCCACAGTGAATGATGCCCTATGACAACACTGTCAATGGTGCGTGGGATTAAGGTTGAGCATCATTGACAGGATCATGCTGCCTAAGACAGCTTTGGCCTTGACCTCAGGGCATCCAGAAGATACACCAACACACTATAAAACTAGTATCAATATCTTAGTATTCAGTCAAATTTGGTTTGAAAATTCAGCATGGTTTTTTTTTTATAACCTAAAATAAGTTTCTATGAAGCTTGAAAATTCTCCATTATTAGGTAACACTTTATATTAACTTTCATTAATGAATCATTAACCAACATTATAAACCCACTTAAATGTATCTAATATAATAAACAGAACTGCGTTACCTTATATTCATGACCGGAAAAGTGGAAATGGGGCCGGTGACTGTGTCCTGTCATAATAAAAGTCCCGCTGCTTGCTAGCCATGTGTTGCGTAACAATCGCTCCAGCGGCCTTGCTCAGCTCCTCAACACTCGGTCCTGCTCTGCTACATACTACAGTCACATTAATAATCACATCCATGAACATGATTTCTGCCTTAGTCCTATCCCGATTCTTTTCAACCGGCTGTGAGGTAAAGACCACATGTCCCAAGATTCTGCGCTCAAACTTGGCGTCATCACACTACACTTTTGTTTTTAATAGGCGCCATCTAGTGGATGGAAAAGTTAAACAGTGCAGTTTTAAACTTAAATTATTTACAAAGATGTTGTAGCTATGAGTGATGCGGACGAACAAAACTGAACAATATAAGAATGACTGGTCCCACTTTATATTAGGTGTCTGTAAATACTATGTACTTGTGTAAATAATTAATAACTACGTAAATAATAATAATAATAATACAAAGAAGAAAATATATATATATATATATATTTTTTAGGTATATTGTATTTGTGTTCATGTGCTATGCAAAACACTTTTGCTGCTATAGAGATGTGATACAGGTAAGACAGGTGTACAGGGGTCAGTTATAAGGGAATACTGTTTAAACTGTTTATTTTACTTTTTTGATAAATAAAAATGATTCTCCTGTTGATGTATGATTTGGGAAATATCCTGTTTAATGATATAGGGGAGAGGGGGGCACAACCTAATTTGGGGTTAGTTGTAACACAATTTAAAACTTTCCACACATTCCAGTATGACAAAACCCCCTTTTGGCTTTAGAACTGCCTTAATTATACGTGGCATTGATTCAACAAGGTGCTGAAAGCATTCTGGGCACATACAGGGCTCGAAGCTGCCATTCCACCACATCCAAAATATGCTCTATTGGGTTGAGATCTGGTGACTGTGGGGGCCATTTTAGTACATTGAACTCATTTTCATGTTCAAGAAACCAATTTGAAATTATTCGAGCTTTGTGACATGGTGCATTATCCTGTTGGAAGAAGCCATCAGAGGATGGGTACATGGTGGTCATAAAGGGATGAACATGGTCAGAAACAATGCTCAGGTAGGCCGTGGCATTTCAACGATGCCCAATTGGCACTAAGGGGCCTAATTTGTGCCAAGAAAACATCCCCCACACCATTACACCACCACCACCAGCCTGCAAAGTTGTAACAAGGCATGATGGATCCATGTTCTAATTCTGTTTACACCAAATTCTCACTCTACCATCTGAATGTTTCAACAGAAATCAAGACTCATCCAAAAAAGCAAACATTTTTATAATATACATATAAATAATATAAAAATATAAAAATCCCGGTAACTGAGCAGATTGTGAAATACTCAGACTGGCCCGTCTGGCACAAATAACCATGCTACTCTCAAAATCAGATTTCCTTCCCATTCTGAGATTCAGTTTGGAGTTTAGGAGATTGTCTTGACCAGGACCACACCCCTAAATGCATTGAATTGGTTGAAATGAGTTTGGTTGATTAAATAATTGCATTCATGACAAATTGAACAGGTTTTCCTAATAATCCTTTAGGTGAGTGTATTATTGGATATTAATAATACTAATAGATACTATTATATATGTATATATGTCCGGCACCCAGGGCTAGAGGCCCCCGTCGTCGGGCATCAGGAGCCGCCCGTGGAGGAGGGGGTACTGTAAAGGTACGTTCACACCGAACATGAATAGAGCGTCTGGAGCGAATGATTTCCATGTTAAGTCAATGGAAAGTCGTGTTGACGCGCGTCTGGAGGCCTGGAAGTCGCCTGGAAGTCGCCTTTCGCGCGGCGCGATGGACGTGATTACGCCTCATTTGCACATCCAGTTCGCGCGAATAACGCAAATTTTAAGTGAATTGAGCATCTTGCGCGAGTGTTTTTTTTTTTTGTGCATTCACGCATTTGAAGCGAATTTGCGTCCACGCCCGAGTTGAAAAATTTGAACTTTGGCGTCAATTCGCGCCATGTTAACTAGGGATGTCCCGATCCGATCACGTGATCGGAAATCGGGCCCGATCACGTGATTTCAGACTCGATCGGAATCGGACGTTAAATCCCGATCAGGACTCGGATATATATGTATATTCTGGGGTGAGAGACAAAGTGAGCACTTGCACCGCGGTTCATCTCACATCTGATGACGCAATATTATAGGTTGTAACTTGAAAATAATGCTTTATGTAGGCGGCTATGTTTCTGTAGATGGATACACGTGCTGGCTCGTCAGTGATACATTACAAAAGCGCTAATAAAAGAAAACCGTGGGCAAAACGGTCTATCTGTGTAAACTTTGTTCAATTCATGCGAGTGCTGTATTGTCATTGAATATGAGCAGTCATTTTCACTGTCATGTGTAGAGAAGACGCGAATGAAAGCGCGCGCGCTGATCTGTCTCTGTGCATCATCCGAAAGCGCGCACTCGTCTCACAGCGCGCAAATATTGAGTTCTCTTTCAAGTCTTGTGGTTAAACGGACCAACTCACACAAGAAGTATGTCAACATGTCCATCTTGATGAGTATCCAAGCAGACATATAGTCTGAATATGCTTTAAGAGGACTTAATGCAGCCGAGAAAGACGACGCAGAGCCTTCCATTAGGTCTTAAAGGGGCAGTAGCCGTGCTGTCTGTTTAATGTCAAACAAAAGATAAGGAATCAAATCACCCACTGCTCTTGATTGAATAGCTTTTGTAAGGATTAGTCTTTAATTTAAACAGTTAAATATGCATTTTACATTTGATTAGCCTACTTTATTCAATTTCTCTACCTAAAAAATAATGTTACACCTATAAAAACCTGAAAAGCATTGTTAATTACACTTCAGTCAAATTACACTTCAAATATTTTTTTCCCCAAAGTTAATTTATGTCATTGTAGGCGGTTATCATCACGATGATTTCATTTCAAGTGTTCATTTTTTAAATAAGTTTAGTTTTAGTTAGTTATTTGATGCTATAAAAACGGCTGTGTGACGTCATGATTGACAGCTGAGATCGACATCATCTCTGAGTGAAGAAATTGTCACTAAGGTACTAACAGACTTTTTTCGGGATTATTGGGAGCAGATTATTTAATTTAATTTCCATAACTGTTTATTTCACACCAACATAATTAATTGTTCTGCATCTGCAGGTCCAGGAATTTTTTAATTTTAATGTTGCACTAAAATCCAAAAGTGAAGAATTTATGTCATTTATTACTTGATTGTTCAAGCTACCTCACAGAAGTGCTCTGTTTGTTCGAGTTGTTGAGTGTTAAAATAAGGTGAATAAAATAAAAAATAAGGAACATCCTGGTTTGTTTTTTCGCTCTTCTTTATTCTTTTTGTATGTATTATAGAAGTATCGGATCGGGACTCGGTATCGGCAGATACTCAAAATCAAATGATTCGGACTCGGACTCGAAGGCAAAAAAACCTGATCGGGACATCCCTAATGTTTACCAATGAGGAACCTGCTTGCTGCTGTACATCTAATGGGCGATACATCTTTGGTCCAAATAATCTATTGTTGCCTACCAAATCATTTTGACTGAGGGCAAAGTGAAGTTTCATAACTTTGTATTTTATTTAAATATACATGCATGCAGTGAAGATAATCCAGGTAGTGCGTTGGCTGAACCACATGTGTGGCATGTTATGCTTATATATTTTTGAAAATGAAAAGAGGCAGAGTGGTGTTACATATTTCACCTGAATTGCCTTTAACGCACGTCTATTTCGCTTCAAATGCTCGATTTCTGCGCACGTCCAATTAGCTGCAGACGCGCGAATGGATTCAAAATGTTCACGCGTCAAACTAGACATGATAGATGTGATTTTAACGCTCAATTCGCGTTTGGTTCGAACGCAGTGTAAAAGAACCAGTAGGATCGCCAGCACCAGGGCCCGTATTTATCAAGCTTCTCAAAGTGCTATTTTAGTCTTAAGTGCTGAGAATTCATGACATTTACTCCTACTTTCAAACTTAAGTATAAAAGCAAGTTATCAAATTTCTTAAAGCTAAGAATCACTCTTACTCTCCCAGTTATTTAAGACAGCTCGAGAGGTCTCTCAAGTGGTTAGGAGTTGCCAGTAGGGGATTGTGATGGCGCTATGGAGACAGAGACGTGCGCAAATCTTTCAATAGAGGGAGAATGTGTTCGAAATGTTTGACGACAAATAGATAATCAAACAGTATCGTTTAGACAGAGCAGACATCATCTTTTTCAGCGCTGGTTAATGTTGGGTTTTATAAAAAAATAAAATGAAATAAAAAACACTGTTCGAGTAATTCAGCAAGCAGTGGCGATCGCTTCTTCCTCCTGCCATGTCGGTTTTCTTTTGGAATCCATGGTGGCTGATTATATATTAAAAAAAATCTAGGCTATATATAGGCAAGTCATTTAACAGCACACCAGTTTAAAAAAATTAATTACATGGATGAAAACATGTTTATCTTTCATTTAAAATGTGTATATTATATTGTATTCTCTTGAAAACTCTTTATTGTCAAATGTGTATTGAATGTAAACTCCTCCTACGAATTTCACCATTCAATGTGAATTTATCTTTATATTCTTAAATAAGGACATCTATTCAGTGATTGGTTCATGCCTATGACATCATCCAAAATTCCATTTGTGGCACAGCAAAGTGTCGTAAATCCACTCTAAGACTGACACTTAAGATTTAGTCCTACACTTCACTTAAAGTATGATTGGGACGCTTGATAACTAACTTTTAAGCGCAGCTTTGAGCCAAGAATTTTTTTACTCTTAAGTCAATTCTTAGCAGTGTTATTGTGAGTAATTCTAAGATGTTTGATAAATACGGGCCCAGATCTCATCACTCCACCCAGACGATCAGGATCACCTGAATTCTGATTCACCTCACCTGCTGCACCTTATCAACACTGCCCATAAATACTCACACCACCATCACTCTCTGTCTGGTCTCGTCAATGACTTCCTCTCATTGTCTACCCAACTACACTACTCCTCTGGCAAAGCCTTCAACTGCCCTCTGGCGATTGTTATCCCATCTCTACGATCACCTGTGCTACTACGAGCTAAGTTTGCTTACCTGCCTGTTGAGTGCTTCTTGTCTAATAAACTTCCTCAACGATCACCAGCGTCTCCTCTTTTGTGTGTGTGTGACATATATATATATATATATATATATATATATATATATATATATATATATATATATAGGGGCCAATATATTATTGGAAAGATAACACTGAAAAATTGTTTAATCACAGCAAAAGAACATTTCTCACTTAAGTTTATTTTTCATCTCTGTGTTTTCAGCTCTTTTTGTTTATTTAAAATAAGACAAATCTCATAATAATTCAATCTTATTTGCTATTTAAAAATTGAGATCAATTGGACTCTGAACCCCGAGTGGATTTACACAAACTGAGACAGTCCAAAAGCATTAGGTTGTGCCCCGGCTCTCCCCTATAGGGTTTTTTTGCACCCAGATTACAATTATGTGGTGTTATGTAAACATTTTGCTAAACTTAAAGGTCCTGCTCTTCGTGATTCCATCTTTCAAACTTTAGTTAGTGTGTAATGTTGCTGTTAGAGCATAAATAATACCTGTAAAATTATAAAGCTCAAAGTTCAATGCCAAGCGAGATATTTTATTTAACAGAAGTTCCCTTTCAAAGCCTACAGCGAACGGCTGGTTTGGACTACAGCAGGAAGTTCAGGAATGTAATGACGTCACTAGAACTGTTTGTTGACTTACCCTCCGTCCACAAGAACACGCAAAAAAGGGTCTTGTTGCTCTCCCACGTGGAGAAGAGCGCACATTAAGCATGTGCATCTTATTAAGGTAAGAGGCGGGACCTTTCCGGGCAAAGTGCGCTAAGCTGCAGTCCAAACACAACACGGGAAGCGCTGGCCCAATCAGAACTCATTACGTATTTCTGAAGGAGGGACTTTATAAACAAGGCAAGCAACAGGCCGTTTTTAGGAGAGAGGAAACAGCGCTGTACAGATAAGTAAATTGTGTAAAAAAAAATACTGTTTTTTTTTACACACGGAACATGAACTCATGTAATACTGCACACTGTTAACATAATCAAAGCTTCGAAAACATGCAAAGAATGGGACCTTTAACTAAAAAGCCTTTACACAAACATTGTTACAGCTTAAAAAGTCCAATGTCTGTACTAAATGATTAATAGTAAACATTTACAAATGACAGTTTGTTTTAACGGAATCTTGATGTGGTGCCTACTAAAGCTGTTGCCCACTTAAAGTTAGTGATTTGGACAAACTCCTAACCCTAAGTATTATGTTGATATTTGTTCTCCAATTATAACAAATACTTGTATCATAATGTAATGCTTATATATTATATTATGGTGCAATAAATCAGAAAGTATAATTAGAATTGCATTCTCTCAAGTGATCTGAGAGTCTTGGCCTTGTTGTGAGGCTTCCTGATGTTGAAGAGAACTACTTTCTGATTAAGTTCGAACTTCATTGTTTCCAAGCCAACAGGAAAATAACCATTAGATATTTCCTGTGTTAATTACATGTCCCAGACTTTTAATGTTCTGTTACTGCTCCCTAATCAACATCAGTGCCAACTTCACATTGGTATTCCAGTCGCCTCTGCCCTTGGTACTTTTAAACTCACATTTACTGTCAGGAGCGGTTTGGTTTCTGCTCTATCACAGGGTTCAGCGATGAAACAGCCACGAAAACTAGACAGAATAATGTAGCAGAGGACGTCAGTGACCTCTACTGAGAGTCTGTCAGCCATACCCTCATCATTACACTCTTTCAACAAGATCCATAGGCTATGTTTCAAAACCTCTGGAGTTGCCTACCTAGTGAGCATTTTAAGTCAGCATTGGTGGACTTACTACTAATGCCTTTTCCAATAAATAAACAGCATAGTTATTATTGATGAAAATATCAGGTCGAACTGCATCTATCCTCAGGCAGATCTCACGAATGTGCGTATATATAGTACGAGTGTGCAATGTTGTGAAATGTATATCCAAAACTCATTTTGGCATGCATATGATATGCACTTTATGGCGTATATACACGCGAAAAACAGCGTAGCATATGCACGCCAAAATGAGTTTTGCCGTTACATTCCACGACATTGCTGTCAGGCCCCAGTGTCGATGGGAATGCACGCAAAAGAAGATGAAGAAGAATGAGGAAGATGACATAGGTAAATAACACTTTAACGGTGCCATGTGTAAAAATTGAGGTAAAAATATCTAAAAAATGACCTACACGCATCAAAAGAATGAGAAGAAATAAGGGCGATGATGTCATCAAAAAAATATGAAGTTATAGTACTGCAGAGATATCAACCTTAATTAGCATTACTAGCCCCGTAATACCAGTATCGTAATACCAGTAATACCAGATAATAATAATAATAATACCAGATTACTAGTATCGTAATACCAGTCTCGGCCATGGGAGGCGGTATGCGGGCAAGATAACCACCAGCCAACCTCGCCTACTTGAACCTGATGTCAATCGTGTGGAAAGTACAGCCCACTACTTCATTTCAGTCCAGGGAAGACAGTGGGCGGATGGCCGGAGCCCTTGGCCCCTTAAATGTATCTGATATGATAAAAATAGCTGTTTTTACCTGACCGGAAAAAGCGGAAGTGCGGGCACCCCGCAACTGTCATAATAAATGTCCCGGTACTTGCGAGCCGTTTAGATTAGGTGCCCTCCAGTGGACGAAAAGTTGCATAGTGCACCTTTAATGGAACTTCACCACTGGTAACATAGACTTTTGTCAGGACAGGTACAGAGACGGGTGTACTGACGACGACGGACAAAGACAGAGTGAACACAGAGTAACTAAATACACACACTGATGAGGAGGATAACGAGGGGGACAGGTGGTACAGATGATAACTAATTAACATAACAGGGCTAAACTAAACTAGTGAAGGATGGCGGTGGCAACAGACAGATAGACATGTGACAATTGCACACTATTTGTACTTTGTACTATTTATACGCATTTACATGGGATCGGGTTGATCCTCCATCCTTCTCAGAAAAGGCCAGCCAGGTTTTTATTTTTATTTTTTTTATTTTTTTTTACCTGCTATTTGTGTGTGCTGCATTGTTTTTTTTGTTTTTTTGCTTTAATGTTAGCAATTATGCTATATTATCAATATGCAAACTTTAAAATCTATTGTAAACAATTGTAAAGTCTGTGTGCTTTGAGTGAGAAGTGGTATTGGAAGACACAAAGAGCCTGTCCAAACCCACACGTGGTCTTTGTTTGCACATGTCCATTTGTCTACTTACATGACTTGTTCGTTGTTCAGTATAAAGGTGTATTTGTCATATTTGTATTTGTAAGACGTTCACACTATAGCTGGAGAGTGCATGCTTCTATAAGTACCTGCTAGCTGCACTCTGTGATTTTTAAACACTGCCCTCTATGTTCACAGAAATAAAAACAATGAAGCAATGCCCCTCTCGCTCTACTGAACCGAAATATCACTTATTCAGCAAGCTGAGGTCAGGACTCGACATGTGCTGTCACATTTTCTTTTTCTCCACTCTCTCAAATTCACTATTTCTCTCATCCTTTTCCATTCATTTCTTTTTTTTCTTTTTACGTGCGTGGTACTCGTACCTGACCAGCATTTGGCAAGATTTCACGAGGAATGTTTGTTTATTTGAGGATTATAAAATCAGATCTGACATGAATACAAATGGACATCAACTTCACCAAATGCAATCACAGCCTGATCAGTATTTGCAGAATATATCCAAGAAAATAAGTAAACCAATGTCAGTGTATGGCATTGATGTAAAACATTTGCAGGCATCTCCTGTGTTTGGAATATATTTGAATTATACAGCCTAAACCATTATTGCGCATTTGCAATTTAATGAATCCACCTTCCCCTTATTATATAATAATGACGCTAATTATTTAATATTTAGAATATGCTAAAAAGTTAAACACAACAGACAGTGCATGAAAGTAAATCATTGGTTGTGAGTAAATATCAGTAAATCTTATTGAGTTCTGTATATCCTAAAAATACAACATACCTTAAAGGCGTTATATCATATATTTTTCTTAATCATATGTTTTATGTTTTCGTGGTGAAAACAGTAATAGTTTTCCCCATCAGCGTACACCCTCTCTGACCCTTAGAATTAAACAGTCTTGCATTTTTCTGCTGATATTTGTGTCCTTTATGAGGACACAAATTTGTATAACTACATGGGTATTACACTGGTATTACACTATAAATGTGGTTTATGAGGACATTTCAAATGTACTCATATTTCAAATAGCTTTAAAAAGATACTAAATTATGTTTTTTTGAGAAAGTAAAAATGCAGAATGTGTCCTGTGATGGGTAGGTTTAGGGGCAAGGGCATAGAAAATACGGTTTGTACAGTATAAAAACCATTACGCACATAGACCTACATGTGTGTGTGTTGTTGACATATACTATGTGTGGATGTTCGTGAGTTGAAATATTCATCTGACCTTCAAAAGGAGCAATGTCTGCAGATTATTTTCATGGTCTGGTGGGCTGTTAAGAAAATATTGTTTTTGAAATTTAATAATAAAACAACAAACAACAAAAATGGTTTGTTCTATGTTAACTGTAGTTTTTGTTCTAGTGGCAAAGTAGTTGAGACGAGTGACCATTTTGTGGAGACTTTCATGGTTCATTAGTTTTTTTTATTTCAAAGGATCAAGGCAAATTGGATTTCCCATGATATGGACTGTTTAAGTAGTGACGTCTCGCAATCTTTTAGAATCAGTGTTTGATCATAACTTTGATTAAGGGAAAGTGCAGCTTTTGCAGTCGTACGCTTTATGTACAATAATTACTCGCTGTAATTTCTCATCCAATGACTATGTGGTGAGCACACCGTGAAAGAGATGTTATGGCTCTTTAAATTGAGGGTACTTAGTATGATGAACATAAACATACTGCATGTCATATAATTTGAAATATCACCTTCAACTTATTTTAAATAGCTGAGTTCATAAAAAATTTCAAATTATAAGAGTGTGGACTCCAGTTTACACTTCACGCCTAACACATATTCCCATAAAATTGCATGCCGTAACAGGAGTTTTAATTTTCTTCCATCAATTCATTTTACAGCAAGCTTTTATTTCACCATTATGACCGTATGCGTAGAAGAGATTACCAAATTGGATGAAATATAAAATTATTTATTACAAGTGAAATGATTATGAGAGAAAAGGAAGAGAATATATCAAATCAAGTAATGACCAGTGTCTCTTGAAATACTTTCTGCCTAAAAAGCCATTTCAGTAGTTTTCTCTGTGTATTATGGACCACCTTGACAGTCCGACTTGGCACTATTGACAAAACAGCCTCCTAAAATTACCTGTAAACGAACTAACCATAGCTTGTTTTGTATGTGCAATTTTGGGGAAGAATGCTGTACATTGAGAAGACATTTAGAAAACAGGTGATTTTATGATATGTCTAGCTAATTTTGTTATCATTACGTATCAAACTGTGAACAAACTGTGGCTGTTCTGTCTGAAGCTGAAACTACTATTTAAGGGAGAGAAATATGATGTGGATATGGACATCCTCTGCCATCTGGTCACACTGTGTCTCTGTGGGGTCTTCCTGAAAATTAAGACGTTTAGCGAGAAAGGCCCAGAGAAGAGGGCCTCATGCTGGATCTCTAAGGCATGGAACGATGTGATTACACTCTGTATGTCTCACTTATTCTACAGGGAACACCAAATTCCTGCTATCTTGTTCTGAATCAGCAAGAAGCAAACATGTTATGGCACCAGTGAGAAATTCTGAGAGCCCCATATTGATTTGTAATGATTTTATACAGCTGACTCTGATGAATGTATATTATATAATTATAAAATTTCGATTTAATAGTCTTAGCATGTTAAAGGATATGACATTGGTAAAGCATTTGGTTTATGTGGACTAGATCTTGTATGTGTCTAGATCTTGCTCTTAACATGTAAGATATGCTGTTGCTGTAGCCCAAATAGGCATACACATGGGCGTAAATTTCATCAAAAAAAAATGGGTAAGCTATTAACAAATAACACAGCGAAACATGTTAAAGATATGTGTTGCATTTTTCAGAAAAATTATCTTATGTCCATTTTTATTTTCTCTTTCCTTTTATTTGGCCAACAACACAAAGCAATAGTTGTTTAAATATGAGTAATCATAGGTTCACCACATGGTAATATAATTATTAAATTATATTGCTTCTTCCATTCAGCAAGACCCAACACAATGATAAATCTAGCCTAAATTAGCCTAATGTCAGTTCACACATAGGCTTATTGCCATGTTAGTTGAAGTGGGGGACTTACAGGTTACCAAACAATAATCACTGAAATGTCAGACTTGTGGAAAAATACATCGGCATCATAATTGTTTGTCATTGCTAATATATGAATAACTCCCTTATTAATAAAATCCCTTCATCCAATGTTTAAAGTGAATAAAATATTCTTGACAGCCTACTCAATGGAGTTCCACAACTTCTGAACTTTGTTCACTCCCATCAGACTTGTCATGCCCTGATAAAAGAAAATGGGCAAAAAGGCAGGATGTGGGCAGAGCTGAGGTGACAGGATGACAAACAGACAGCAGATAAATGGCTCATTTGTACCTTGATTGTGAATGTGGTGAAATACAAATACACACAGCTGGGCAAGTGTTCCACATTCCATGTTCCACGTGGAAGCTGGTCATCCCAAACCGCTCTTCAGGGCCATACATCTCACAGTCAATGAGGTACTTGTAACAACCGCTTTGGCACCTGGTATCAAGAGTCTTCTTCACTGCATACACCATCAAGATGAATTGTTAACTGCTGCCAGACACTACATTCTATAGTAATCCAGAGCTCCGGAAGACATTGTAACGCTGTGTATGCTCATAGTCTAGAAAAAGTGTAATGGATAAAACTGGGAACATTTTTGGTGGTAGCTTCTGCTAGCTGCAATCTGCTAGTCCATTGGATTGGCACTTGATCATGATCATGGGAGGAAGGATGATTTCAGGTTCTAGACAGACATCTAATAAATACAGTCAGAACTGGGCCTAGCGAGGGTTCAATCATCTTGCTTCTTGGGGATTGCTGTTGTAGTTTTCACTGGGGTTAGTTTTCAAAAGAAGGTGGTACATGGATTGAGTTCAGCTGAATCCTCATGGTGCTGAGACAATTCTGCTCCTTTCCCTGTGTTGGATTTCTTTACTGCATCAATAATAGGTAAATAATGATTGAGATGGACAATAATTGGGTGACTCGTAAAGGCATCCTTGAAGCCTCGGAAGGTGTAGGAGGCATCGGGATTACAGGACAGAGGTTATTTTAAATTAATTCACTAATCATGTAGTTATGAATTAAACTTATAGAAAAAAATGTCTAAACCCAGGAAGATCTTTTGCAGATATTTTAATGTAGTATTAAGAGGCCAGGTTTAAACTACTTCAACCTTGAAGTCTATCTGGATCATCAATGTAGACCTTGGGGACATTTCCCGTACAACAATGTAACTCCCTTCTAAACTACTATAGTACGATGCATCGTTGAAGAAATGAACTAGCTAGTCATGACTGTTTCCCAAA
Source organism: Pseudorasbora parva (assembly GCF_024679245.1). Taxonomy (NCBI): domain Eukaryota; kingdom Metazoa; phylum Chordata; class Actinopteri; order Cypriniformes; family Gobionidae; genus Pseudorasbora; species Pseudorasbora parva. Next base: position 34,496,184 of record NC_090188.1, on the reverse strand, counting down.
ACCTTATTGTCGCAAACACGTCATTCAACCATGTTGGCTAATTATGTCATGCAGGTGGTGGAGTTATACGTTATTTTAATGAATCAGTTTAAGGTTCAATTAATGCTAGATTTTTTTTTTTTTTGCTATAAGTTATGAACATGGCATCTGAGGACTAATTATAAAATTTACCTTTTTTCCAGATTCAATCATTGGCTCATTCTTATGTGCTTATGTGCGCTCTCCATGCTCCATGTTTCTCTTGCCTCTCTGTCCTTACCCCCAGGTACCATGGCCGCCGTGATTGGGGGAGTAGAGCGCAGTCTCTCGAGTGCCCCCCAGCCTGCAACGGGTGTTGGGGGTATGTGGCAAGCAGCGAGGAAAGAGACCATGAGAGCGGGCCGGTGACGAGAGCTAATGAGCGCCAGCTGCATGCCACACCGGTCTCGTGTCACAGAGGAGTGACAGGAGCATAAAAGAAGGAGAGATGACAGTACAAGAGGAGAGGACTAGGCCTGGATTTTATGTTATTGTTTTGTTTATGTTTTATTATGTGCATGTGGGCAGTCATCGGTGAGGAGCTGCTCGCCTTACTTTTGTCTTGTTTATTATTTGATTAAAGTCTTTGAATGTTTGCAGGTTCCTGCCTCCTTCCTTCCCATATCTACAAACCTTACTACAGTTGGCTAATTACAATTTCGGGAAACGCAGCCCAGAACAATGTGGAGGAGGTAATCCTGGAAGACTTCATGAAAATCCTTGAAAAAAAGAGGGAGAGTTGGCTAGCACATTCTGCATGACTTAGTAGTGGCCTGTAAGACAAAATGAGTCTTCCACTAGTCTCCATTTCATATTCCGAAGAGGCTGCAGTTATCAAGCCGTTTAAACATTTGTGTTCCTTGAAATAATTCAGAAGCAGCAGAAACTAGGGGAAGACAGTAGCGATACTTAACTGGGAATGGTTATTAATGCAGGATAGCAAGCCAAAGGTCTTCTTGACTATGAACAAAAAAAAACTAGCAGAGGCAGAGGAAGTGTAGTGATGAATGTAACCCTGATTTAATGTATCCTCCACATATTACTTTAGGGCTGTCTGTTCCGGAAGTGAGAAGGGGTATACAGGGATTGCCCAATCTTCTGGATCTTTTTCTCTAACAGCATGTTAGTATGTGATCAGTAACCAGATGGTAGACTTGCCTACCCTGAAGGGAAAAGATGGCATTCCATAGTATCAAACATCCTCTCAACAGTGGCACTCCCAGTGACAGTTCAATAGCACCTTATCACAGTCAGTAAGGTGGTAATTGTGAGGCACATTAGGGTCTAAATACGTCATGGTATTGCTGATAATATTCTGGAATGTTGAAGGGAAGTTCATACTGGGAACTTTCCTCTAAAGTGGCATTGGTCCAAAGTCAATGATGACTTTCATTGGAAAATAAGAATCTCCATGAAACAAGCAGGGTTACAAGACAGCACTTCACCAGAGGACCAGGAAAACACATGAGTGTTGAATGATCCATGGGCATCCCAGAATGATGTCAGCCATTGATGACTCAAACACGAGGAAGGGAAGAGTCTTGTAGTGGGTGAAAACCGGGCAAAGGATAACCAGATTAGTTTGATGTTTATGTTCATCGACTACAGTTTGGATTTGGAATGAGGTGTAGGAGGGAGTCTAGTTGAGACATAGCGTGATTGCGGTTCAGATGTGGGGAGTCTGAAAGAGTCCATCAGCATTGATTCATTAAAGGAATTAGGTTTTTGGAAGGATGTCCTGCTGGTGAGGATTGTAGTGAGTTTTTATATATTTAGATGCAAAGAGTAGTAGTTTTATATATTTAGATGCAAAGAGCAATGCAGTGCAATGTTATTGTTATTTTCAATGAGACAACAGCATTTTTTTCTCTTTTCTCCACTCCGTTGGAAACCAGCAAATGTTTAATGCCAGAGTTAAATATTCCCAGCCCAGAACCCCCTTTTCTGCAGTGAAAATGTGTAGAACACTTAGAGAATTGACAAAGTCAAGGAACCCTTGAACTGGAACACTGGACCTGTGTCAGTGAAAAAGGGGTAAGATTTAATTTCTGAAGACCTCCTTGAAGTGCTTGATGAAGGCATCTATAAACTATAGTTATGAAACTTGCAACTGTATTTCCAGGGTGAGCAAATGCTGAATGGAAACAGTGACAAAGAAGCCGATGTTTGCATGTCGAGTGGTGAAGAGGTTGAGGAAGATGAACTTACTAGATTACATGACACCGTAACGGTGGTGAATAAAGTCTATGAAATCCGATTGACGAGGCCTTCAATTTGATCTGAGTTGGTAAGTGGATTTGCTTCCATTGAGTCCATAATAGAAGTCTGGTCTTTTGTTAAGAATACATAGTCATTAATATGTTCCTGAGAACAGGAATTTTATTGCCAAGATGAATACTGATACAGGTTATACAGGTATGTAAACAGTCAATGATAATGATTAGCATTAAATTAGAGAAGTAATTATGTTTTGTTTGCAGGATAACAGAGAGTAAGTCACACAGACAATAATATACAGCCGTAAAGCCACAGAAATGAGGGTAAGTTTAATGACAATTGGGATGGAAAGAACCTTGTTGGAGACAGGATGCTGAATGTGAGACTGAAGTAAGTTTTGTGCAGTCCTTATTACCTGTGCCCAGCAAATACTATTGAATTCATGAATATTACTGTCTGTGCTTTATTTACATAGAAAGGACCACAAAAAAATAACGACAATGACACCATTTAAATAGTAATAACACACATTTCACAATTTCTGTATCAGCATCTAGCTGGTTGAACACAATTGTGGTTTTAAGACATAAAATGCAAGGATTTGTGCTGAAATATTGCAAGCAAATATCTTGTAGTGAATTCACTGTGCAGTGCAACTTTGCAAGAGGAGTTGCATTAAGTTGTTTCTGAGGAAGGTGCCTTTTTATAAAGCCATGGATTTGTAGGCATGAGCCTTTATTATGGGTGCAAAGCATGTCTACATAGTGTGTAGCTGCTTATCATGAATAAAAGATTTATTACACTTGAATAATAGATTATTGGAGTGTTGTTTCACTATTTAGTCTGATCACGTGTCACATGCCTGTCCTGTCGTGTGTGCACTTGTGGGTTTTGATATGTTGAGCATGTGCTCGTGTCCCTGTCAGTTCCCTCCCCCTTGTTATCTGATTATTTGTTAATTTGCCCCACCTGTTCTCCCTCATTATCTGCCTTGTTTGTTCCCTTTATAATCTCCTTGTGTTTGTCAGTCTGTGTTGGATCCTTGTGTAATGTCTGCGTCTCCCGTTCTCCCTGTGATTCTGTTGGTTTGTTTAAGTTTATATTTTATTATTCTATTGTGTGTTTTTCCCCCTCGTGGGTTTTGTTTTGAGTTTATGTTTATTTTGTAATAAATTATCTTTCTCTGCACTTGAGTCCTCGCACCTTTTCCTTTGTCTGTGACGTGACAGAAGGATCCAACCATGTTGAGGACTCAGCAGAGAGAGGACTCGATCCCGGAATCGCTCACCACCTGTCCTCACTATGAGCGGATTCTACGGTTTCGAGTCCTCCACCTACTTCACCAGGAGGGAATGGAGATTAGGAATTTTGCAAAGAAGTTCCTGGAGACCGCCAAGGGGCTGAGGCTCAGTGACTCTGCACTCAAGGACCTTTTTAATTATGCCCTAGATGAGCCCATGGAGTGGTGGCTCAGAAGTGCATATGACGGAGGCACATTTGAGGCAATGGTGGAAGCTATCGCCTGCCAGCAGGAGAGAGCTGCCAGGGAGATGGCCCCTGCCCTGGCAGTCCCAAGATCGGTGGTCCCTGCTCCAGTGGTCCTGAAACGGAGGAGGAGAAGGAAGTCTCCCTCCGTGCCTGTGCCGGTGGTCCCTGTGCCGGTGGTCCCAATGCTGGCGGATCGTATTCCGGTGGTCCCTATGCCGGTGGACTGTGTTCCGGTGGTCCCTATTCCGGTGGATCGTGTTCCGGAGGTCCCTGTACCGGTGGATCGTGTTCCGGTGGTCCCTATGCCGGTGGACCGTGTTCCGGTGGTCCCTGCTCCGGTGGTCCCGAAACGGAGGAGGAGGAGAAAGGCTCCCTCCGTACCTGCTCCGGTGGTCCCGATTCCAGGGGTCCCAGTACCGGTGGATCGGATTCCGGTGGTCTCTTTGCCGGCGGATCGTATTCCGGTGGTCCCTATGCTGGCGGATCGTATTCCGGTGGTTCCAGTACCGGCGGAGCGTGCGCCGGTGGTCCCTGTGCCGGTGGATCATGTTCCGGTGGTCCCTGTGCCGGTGGATCGTGCTCCGGTGGTCCCTGTGCCGGTGGATCGTGTTCCGGTGGTCCCTGTGCCGGTGGATCGTGTTCCGGTGGTCCCTGTGCCGGTGGATCGTGTTCCGGTGGTCCCTGTGCCGGTGGATCGTGTTCCGGTGGTCCCTGTGCCGGTGGATCGTGTTCCGGTGGTCCCTGTGCCGGTGGATCGTGTTCCGGTGGTCCCTGTGCCGGTGGATCGTGTTCCGGTGGTCCCGAGTCCGGAAACGGCCTGGAGGGCTGTGATGGGATGCTTTGTGGTGGCAGTCCTGCATGCGTGGAAGGAGCACAGGGCTTTATCCGAAGCCCCGGAGGCAGTTCCGGTGGTCCCAGTTCCGGTGGATCGTGTGCCGGTGGTCTCAGTTCCGGTGGATCGTGTTCCGGTGGTCCCTGTGCCGGTGGATCGTGTTCCGGTGGTCCCAGTTCCGGCAGATCATGTTCCGGTGGTCCCAATGCCAGCAGATCGTATTCCGGTGGTCCCAGTGCCGGTGGATACTGCTGGACTGGAGAAGTTTCCCCAACGCCCTGCCTGCGCCGCTGAGGCGCCCTGCTCTCCCTGCGCCGCTGAGGCGCCCTGCTCTCCCTGCGCCCCTGAGGCGCCCAGCTCTCCCTGCGCCCCTGAGCAGTCCTGCTCTCCCTGCGCCGCTGAGGCGTCCTGCTCTCCGTGCGCCGCTGAGGCGTCCTGCTCTCCGTGCGCCGCTGAGGCGTCCTGCTCTCCGTGCGCCGCTGAGGCGTCCTGCTCTCCGTGCGCCGCTGAGGCGTCCTGCTCTCCGTGCGCCGCTGAGGCGTCCTGCTCTCCGTGCGCCGCTGAGGCGTCCTGCTCTCACCGCGCCGCTGAGGCGTCCTGCTCTCACCGCGCCACTGAAGCGTGCTGCTCTCACCGCGCCTCCCTGGCGCCCCCTGCACTCACCGCGCCTCTCTGGCGCCCTGCTCTCACCGCGCCTCCCTGGCGCCCTGCTCTACCCGCACTGCCCTGGCTGCCTGAACTCTATGGGCCGCCCCGGCCGCTTGAACTGGGTGGGCCTCCCGAACTCGGTGGGCCGCCCTGGCCATTCGAACTTTGTGGGCCACCATGGCCTCCTGAACTTTTTGTTTTCCTCGTTCCTCCCTTGTTTACCCCTCCCTTGTCTGTACCTTCTTTGTCTGTCCCTCCCGTGCCCCCCTGGTCTGTCCCTCCCGTGCCCCCCTGGTCTGTCCCTCCCGTGCCCCCCTGGTCTGTCCCTCCCGTCCCTCCCTGGTCTGTCCCTCCCGTCCCTCCCTGGTCTGTCCCTCCCGTCCCTCCCTGGTCTGTCCCTCCCGTCCCTCCCTGGTCTGTCCCTCCCGTCCCTCCCTGGTCTGTCCCTCCCGTCCCGCCCGGGTCTGTCCCTCCCGTCCCTAGTGGAGCGTCTGGTAGCCGCTCCTTAAGGAGGGGGTAATGTCACATGCCTGTCCTGTCGTGTGTGCACTTGTGGGTTTTGTTATGTTGAGCATGTGCTCGTGTCCCTGTCAGTTCCCTCCCCCTTGTTATCTGATTATTTGTTAATTTGCCCCACCTGTTCTCCCTCATTATCTGCCTTGTTTGTTCCCTTTATAATCTCCTTGTGTTTGTCAGTCTGTGTTGGATCCTTGTGTAATGTCTGCGTCTCCCGTTCTCCCTGTGATTCTGTTGGTTTGTTTAAGTTTATATTTTATTATTCTATTGTGTGTTTTTCCCCCTCGTGGGTTTTGTTTTGAGTTTATGTTTATTTTGTAATAAATTATCTTTCTCTGCACTTGAGTCCTCGCACCTTTTCCTTTGTCTGTGACGTGACATCACGAAGCATTACTCTTTTTTCACTTCTTGAAGCATTGTACTTTAAAAAAAAAACCCCAATGTAGTCCATATGGCTTGTGTGTTACAATTATTTGCTCTAAGGTCACTTTGAACAGAGAAGAGAAGTGGGAGCATTCTAAAAATAATAATAATAATCTTATTGTGTGTTATACAGAAGAAAGGGGTACTAACATTAAGGGGTACTAACATATTAATTAATCATTTGATACAATGCACTTATTGTTTACATACATGTTTTTACATAGTACTGTAAGACATGGGGTTTATCTGTGCATTGACTGACAGCAATAAAGACGATGGACTCCAAATCGTAACGGCTAATAACTTTTTAATGAGCAACACCACACTTTGCGCCCGCACAGGCACTGCGCACACTCCTCTTCTAGCCCACTCCTTCACTTTTTCTCATCCTCCCCAAGGACTCAACACCAAAATAAAAGTCATTGATAGAGAATAGAAATAATGTAAAAAAAAAAAAATAGAATACAATGAACATTAAACAAGCAACCTCACATTAGTTACCTCATATGAAAAGAAACGTCCACGTTTTCAACATACAGAAAGTAAAACTGTCATGAATAAACCGGACAAAGCAATGTGCTGATTGTTAGTGCAATGCAACCACAATTTTCAATAAACAATATGGTCTGTATTCCACATGAGACATTGACCTTTTTTTTTTACACACAACATAGTCTTTGAACCTTGCAGGGAATTTAACATGCCTGCGACCTAACGGTCTAGAGTCTAGAACAGCATGTGGAGCCATGGCAGTAAGACGGTCCACTTTTGAGCTTGCCGTGTCATCAGACTGTGGGACATTAAACTGTACAGTGTTTCGCATTAAGTTCAGTGGGGGCTGTCCTAACAGAAAAACCTAGCTGAACTCTGAACTCTTGGGGAGAAACCAAGAAAATTGATTGGGGAGAAAGTAAAAACGACAGAAGGGAAGTTCTTTTGAGCAGCAAGTGTAGAGGAATTAGAAGTACTAGAGGGTTCTTTTTTGTTCAACAGGCAGTGCAATGGGAGACGATACATCTGATACTGTTTGCCCCTGCCGATATGTCGAATCCAAGTAGGGTTTAAGACGGTTATGATGTACCACGTGGGTGTCTTTTTAGGAAAACCTTTTGGCTGATTAGCATACTGTCACGGCAGAATGAGAATGAAGACCTTCTGGACCTGAAGGAAGTGTTCAGTAAGTCCTGGGCTGCTTCTCTATCTCCTCACCGTCCCTATGACTATGCTATAGAGTTACAACCAGGTCTTCAGCCGATCGTAATTACGACATTGGCAACAGAGAACTGTTGGCAGTCAAACTAGCATTGGAAGAATGGCGCCATTGGTTAGAGGAAGCGGGGGTCCATCTTGTCTGGATGGATCACAAGAGTTTGGAGTATACCAGATCCACTAAAAGACTTAACTCTAGGCAGGCTCGGTGGGCTCTTTTTTTCGGACGTTTTGACTTTTCACTCTCGTACCGCCCGGGTTCTAAGAACATCAAACCCGATGCTTTATATCGCATTTTTGACCGATCCGAACGCCCATCTAGTCCCGAGTGCATTTTTCTGCAGAAACTCATTATCTCGACACTCACATGGGAGGTCGAATCGAAGGTCAGAACGGCCTTAGAAGGGGTAGCGGATCCGCCCGGCGGACCACAGAGTCGATTATTTGTGCCAGAGGGGTTACGGTCTGATGTCATCAGATGCGGCCATTGTTCCAATGTAGCATGTCATCCAGGGGTCAGTCGAACCAATGTTATGGTCAAATAACGATTCATGGCCAGGTATGGCTCGGGATGTTCGAGATTTTGTTTTGGCTTGTTCGGTTTGTGCTTCTGGTAAAGCTTCCAATCGTCTCCAGACCACATCTTTCGTTTACATGACCTTCCGATAGACGTGGTGTCCGACAGGGGGCCCAATTTGGGCACGTTTGACAGATCCAACGACTCATCCTGTAATACAGAACTAGACACAGACGGACGGGCAGACACAAGACAAGAGGCATAGCACTGATCGTCCCAGGAGGAAACAGAATTACGACCCCAGTCAACCCTGGGGTTATGCTTAATAAGCCAGGGATGACTGAGGACGACAGGAACAAGAGGTGAGTCAGTGATGTAAAAGTCAAGTGTCTTGTTGTGGTTGCCAGATGTGATCAGTGTGAGCAGGTCAGTGGTGTGTGTGATAGGTAGTCTTTGTCCAGTCAACATGTGCAAAGTGATGGGGTGACAGAGAGGCTTGGTGGGGAGCTGAAGCTGTTCAGCCAGTGAGCAGTCTAAAAAATTACCTTCCACCCCACTGTCCACCATCGCCTGGCAGCTGTGGTACCTGTCTGCCCATTGCAGTCTTACTGGGAGGAGATTCCCCCAACCTGGAACCGCCCGACAGTATCCTCCTCTCTACTGTCGGGCTAGATTTTTTACCGGACAATGGTTGAGGAAATGCCCCATCCCACTGCAGTACAGACAGAGCCCTTCTACACGTCGACGCTCTCTCTTCTCCCGGGAAAGCCAAGCTCGACCAACCTGCATGGGCTCGGGATCGATGGTGGGGCTGACCGTGCGCTCTGTGGAACTCGCGGGCATCTCAGCGAACCGTTCCGGTTGAGAGTGTCAGTCTCTGTGTTGTAAGCACGCGTCGACCCGCAGAGCCAGAGCCAGAGAGGATTTATGGCCTGATGGTGTCACAAGAAGATATGTAATGTCAGCTGCCACCTTTTCAAAAGGACAATTGGCATGAATGGTCTGTAGAGGAGCAATTCTATGTGGAACTGACATAGATCTAGACTGGCAGGAAACACATTGTTGGCAGTATTTCTCTATGTCTCTCGCCATGTATGACCAATAGAAATGCTCCCTGGCCCTTGCAAGTGTCTTTTTATGACCAAGGTGACCTACAGTGGAATGTCCCTGTAAAAACTGTAACACCGGAGGGACAGCTTTGCTGGGAATGACCACATGAAGAGTGGGTGGCTTTTTTTTTTGTGACAGGCAAAACTCAAACTGTTGCCAATATATTTTGAGCTCTGCCGAACCTTTCTTTAGAAGCCCAGATGGAGGTCTGCTTATTTCCTATAACCACTCAATCACTGTCCTCAGTATCACATCATCTTTTTGACACTGTGCAATATCGACTGACAAAGACTGGGAAGGTCTTTAACAGCATGAGCAGTAAGAAGGGCTGTGATTACAGAAGGTTCTGTCTTGTCTGTCATTGAGAGATCCGAAGTAGGCTGAGGAATGACATCGCTTTGATGTAGGCACCTAGAAAGTGAGTCTGCATTTGTGTGCTTTGCTCCATGTCTGTGTTTTATGACCCAATTGTACAGATCGAGCTCCAATGCCCAACGGGCCCTGTTGGATCTCGATCAATAAGCATTTTCCTTAAACCCAACAAGGGGCGATGATCTGTAACAATCACAAAGGGGTACCCTTGCAAGTAGTGTGAGAAATGTCTGACAGACCAAACAATAGCCCACCATTCTCTGTCAAAGGTGGACCAGTTGCGCTCTGTTGCACTTAGCACATGACTGGTATATGCTACTACCTTTCAACACCCTGTTGTTGTTGTGCAAGAACAGAGCCAATTGCGTGGTGAGATGCATCCGTATATAGAATAAAAGACTTGCTGAAATCAGGGTAAGTGAGGATAGGAGGGGAAGATTCTGAAAGTACTCAAAAGTGTCTTCACATTGTTCACTCCATGTGAATTTGACATGTTTCTTTGTCAGATTGTGTAAAGGGACTGCTTTCTCTGCAAAGTTTTTGATAAAACGGCGATAGTATGAATGGAGGCCTATGAAAGCTCTAACCTTTTGTAGGTGTAGTTGACAAGGCCAGTTCAACACATTCTCAGTCACTTTGGGGTCTGGTTGAATGCCATCCTTTGAAACCACATGCCCTAGAAAGAGTACAGATTGCTTGAAAAACTGACATTTTTTAGGATGAAGTTTAAGACCAGCTTGCTGCAATCTACCAAACACATCAGAGAGATCGTGGATGTGGTCTTGAAAGGTCTTACTGAAGACTAGTATGTCATCAATATATACCAAACCCTTGGATCAATGGAGGCATCGGAGAACAAGCTCTATCAATCTCTGAAATGTCAGGGGGCATTAGTAAGGCCCATTGGCATAACCTTAAAATGGTACAGGGAATTACCCGTAGTAAAGGTAGTTTTTTTCCTTACTAGCATCATCCATTTGAATCTGCCAGTAACCACTTCACAAATCTAACATACTAAACAGGGTTGCTCCAGAAAGGGTGTCCAAACTGTCATCCACACGTGGGAGTGGGTGTGCATCTTTAATTGTAGTTGAGTGTAAACGTCTATAATTGATACACAATCTGTAAGATCCATCCTTCTTATGAATCACTGGGCAGGCCCATGGACTGTGGCTGGGCTCAACTAAGTCAGCATCAAGAAGTTTTTTTACTTGCTTGTGGATTTCTTCTCGTAGGGTAGGATATGTATGGTATGCTCTCTGACGCACAGGGATGTAGAGGATGTGTGTATGCTATGCTTAATCAAATCAGTTCTACCTAGATCAGTAGAGGAAGCACTGAATAGATCACCGTTCTCTTTTAGGGTGGAGTTAACTACTTCTACCTCAGCTGGAGTAAGAGTGTCTGTACCCATATGAACATCAGGTAATTGGCATGAAGGGCTTGGCAGACTAACCTGAGCTACAAGACCATCCACAGGCTTTTAGAAATCAGAAGGAATGTTACGCACAGTGTAGAGCTGACCCAAAGGGGTCTGTTTGGGCAGCTCAATGTCTTGGTGTGTGGGATTAAGCAGATTAACTACTGTGAGCCCATTTTTTGACATTAGAGAAGCTACGAGCAACCGATAAATCTTTGTCAAATGTCACATTCGGTTCCAGAATACCTTGAAAACCATGGAGCTGACGTCCTGTTTCTGTGGTACATGTTACAGAGGCAGGAACAATTATCTCGGTCAAAGGGGGCACTGAGACCTGGGAGAGCAAGAGCACATTACATCAAAAAGGCAATGCTTGGGAGGAACTGAAAAGAGGAAGTCTGTCATCCTTGAACCTGTCAATTGAGGCACCGTGTCCCACCCAAGAAGAGCATACTGTCTAGAGTTTCTTACAACATACATGTTCATACTGAATATATGTGACCCAAGACGTAATATGACAGTTAATGAGCCTAAAATGTTTAACTGTTGTCCTATTAGTGTGTGTGCCACCTTGAAACTTTTCAGTAAGGGGCAATGTTTCAGTGCAGGGATGCGTTGACTATAAGCCTTACTGATGTGTGACAACCAAGCACCAGTGTCAAGGAAAACACTGACTTCTTGGTCCTCAATGAGGCCTTTTATGTATGGTGTCCAGACTGTAGTGTTCACAGATGTGACTGCATTGTCACTATGGGCCGCTGACAGCCGAACTGAAGATTGGCCCTCATCTCCATCTACCACTTGTTTCCCGAACGTTGATGTTGGACGCAGTGTACGTGGCATGGATAGGGACGTCATTACCTTGGAGAGCGATGTCTGTAATACTGCTCATCCCTCCATCGATCTCGGTTTTCACTTTGGCTATTGTCATCCCTCTGTTGATGCCTGTAGCTGGCGTGAGAAGAAGCTGGGTCATTACATGTACCATATCTTCGCTGAGGGGTGTCTCTGCTGTCGTATCATAATGGTCTCTCATAACCTTGTTGCTGATGATAACTTGGTCTGGGGCTCTCATGTAGTCTGTGATGGCTCTTACTGGAACGTACAGGAGATCTTCCTCTGAAGTAAGGCTCATCAGATGCTGTGAAATGTTGATAGCAAGAAGATGGCATATAGTCTTTAACTCTCTCAAGTAAAGGTGATCTCCGACGATATGTGAAGTGATGATCAGGAGATGAGACAGCACTGGTGTGATGAGACTTGGGCTGCGTCAGCATAGTAACTACAGACTGAAGTTTGTCTACTTCTAGATGGAGGTCACTGAGCTGCGCAGTGAGCATATTGGCGGACTCAGTTGTGAGGCTGTGTACCATGGCAGGTTGAGGTGCAGAAGATGTCGGCAGTGGAAAAGATTCAGTGACTGTAGAGCGTGTAGAACAGCCATTTTGTTACATGTACTATCATAATCCATTTTTATGACATCCGACAAACTATCCCAGTAGCTGAATGCATCACCTGCCAATCTTGAAGGAAGTACTTTGGCAAACTGGGGTTTGTCCATACCTGAGGTCTCAAAGCATACACGAAAATGTCTAGCCAATCGAGAAAAGCTTTTGTTGCCATCCCCGGTGAAGTCTGGAGGTAAAACAGCTCTGAAGCGCACTTGAGGGGTTGTCATATTGTCTTCTGCCATGTTTGAAAAGAGTGATGTTAATGCAGTGTTGTATCAGTTCAGTCTTGTAAAGTCTTTTATTGAAATATATATATAATATTTAAGGCGTGGGGTTTAACTGTGCACTGATATTGACTGATATCAATAAAGACGATGTACTTCAAATTGTAATGGCTAATAACTTTTTAATAAGCAACACCACATTTTGCGTCCACACAGGTACTGCGCACACTACTCCTCTTCTAGCCCACCCCTTCACATTTTACTCGTCCTCAACACCAAAATAAAAGTCCTTGATTGCGAATAGAAATAATGTAAAAAAATAGAATACAATTAAACCAGCAACCTCACAGTTCTATTTTTTTTAATTAGCTGCATGTTATTACATCTGTAATTAATTTATGTAGTTACATTTATAATTACACTATTGACCCTTACAACTAACCCTAGCCTTAAACTTGCCCCACCACACCTGACCCTAACTTCACCCGTATCCTACTTCAATATGAGCTAAAGTGTTCTTCAATACAATATGAACACAATTGTACATTGTAGTTATTTTTTGATGTAAGTAGTAGTTAAGCCCACCTAATATAAAGTGGGGCCAAAGAAAGAACATAATATAATACTATGGCTGGTAATATAATTCTAAATTTTCTTTTTGTGTGAAGTAATCCTTTATGTTTGTCAGCAGAACTGCCTGTTACTTGTCTGTCATCACATTTTGGTTAGAATACATTTGGAGTTTGTAGCCAACATCTTTCAATTATCATCAAAGTGTGCATATTGCAGTTTAAAAAAACAGTGATTAAACATGCTGCAGCAGAAAATGGATCTTTATTGAGTGTGCAGATTAGCAGAATTTAATTTTATTTGACTACGGCTGGTCTTTGTGAAGAGAGGTTGAACATTTAAGCTGCTTTCCATTAAATTATTTAAGCATACGAAATGATTCTGAAAGTTAAGGAGGCCAGAATTGTTTGAAGATTAGCCTGCTTGATCCTTACTCTTCCTGGCGACATCATTTTAGACACAAAGTCTTGGGGATGAGAACAGGAAGATTGTGCAGGCATAAGCTGATCGTATTTTCAATTCAATTCCAAACGATACTCCTGCATTTATATTAATATTACCTCTGAAGACAGTGCAGTGTCTGCTTAAAAACCAAACAATCTGAAACCATTAAGAACAACACAACAGAAATAATATCACTACCACAACTAAGCTTGGATGTTATAGCTCAAATAATTTAGACAGAATTACAAATATCTTTCAGAATTTTTGCTATATTTTTCAAACTTTTTTCAAAATTATTATTATTATACTTAAAATACATATTCGTTTATATCAGAGGAACCAATCATGTTGTCAAATTTAAATTTAAATGGTTGATGTAATAAGTAAAAAAAAAAACAATAAAATACAGTGATGAAAACTACTGTACTGACTACTTCTATTACTATTACTACTCCTATTACTACTACTACTACTACTACTACTACTACTACTACTACTACTACTACTACTACTACTACTACTACTACTAATAATAATAATAATAATTAGATTTAGTTATAGCATAACAAAATGAGATTTTTTTTAAATGAGAAGTAATGCCTTGTTTCAATGAACATTTCACTGTAAAAAAAAAAAAAAAAAAAAAAATATTGCTCCAATTGAAAATTTTCTAGTGACTGATCACATCTAAATTTTTCAGTTGGCCAAATTGAAATTCTGTGAATTGATGCAATTTAAATCACAGGAATTCAATTTGGCTAACTGAAAAATTTAGATGTGATCAGTCACTTGAAAATTTTCAATTGGAGCATTTTTTTTTTTTTTTTTTTACAGTGTTGTCATTAAGTTTCAGTGTGATTAAAGGGGTCATGAATTGAGATATCAACTTTCCCTTGAGCTTTTAATATATAAAAAGCTTTTATTGATACCAGGCCAAGCAAACAAGAGATCTCAGAATGTGCCTCACTGTGATGTCTAACAGAAGAAGAAGGATGCCTGATTATGTTGACCTGTTATTTATTATGTCAGGCACTGTAGAGGCCGTGTTTAAACACGCTCTGACGTCAAGGGTTGGCACATTCTGAGATCTCTCGTTTGCTGGGCCTGGTGTAAATAAAAGCTTTTCTTTGACTAACAAGAAAGTTTTCAGCTTTGAAACGTACAAGATATATATATAAAAAATTCAAGGGAAAGTTGATTTCTCAGTTCATTTCTCAGGCCTCCTGAGCACCCCTGTAATGTATGTGCTCGGTATATCCTAGGATCGAGCAGCTGACTCCCCTCGCTAGCAAGGGTCGGAAAGCACTACGCTGAGTGCTGTTCTCCAGAATAGCCCGTCTCTGAGGTCTGGCAGTCCCTCAGCTGGATGCCTCTCCAGAGGTGAGTTTCCAGAGGCTCTCTTTTTCAACAGACAGGGTTGGCCGACGGAAGAGTCCCGCATAGTGACGCCAGGTCAGGCCTCTCTGGTGGCATTCGGTGAAGTTCTTCCCGAATAGTGACTGGCTGGGGCGCCCTCGGGTCCCCTAGCCACATTCCCTTAAAGGAACCCCTTCTGTCGAACGAGTTGGTTCCAGGCCTTTGAGAGGCCGGGGTAGGACTTCATGTGGTACACGAAGGTGCCCCCAAACCTATAGCTATGACCGTAGGCAATGCTGTTTAATGCTTTTAAACGACAATATCCTGGCCAGACTACTGTTGTCAGTGATATAAGTATTTGAAATTAACATGATTTCTTAATGACTAGTGACCAGAGCCGAACAGCCCTATACACTCACTACGCAAGCTGCATAGGGCCCCTCAATTTACTCAAGGCCCCGCCTCCCCCTCGTGTCAAAGCGCGTCAATCAATATTAAACACTGATGATAAAATTAAGCGGAATTATCCTTCTGGCCATGAAAAGAGGGGAAAAAAAACACCATGAGAGTGAATTGCAGGAACAGCAATCAGGTAAACTTGTGTTCTCTCCTCTCCAAGTTTGATGTCAGCAAATAACAGTACCCCAAAGTTAAGTTAATGTTGTCTTGCTAAGCTGGACAGGCAAGCTATGCATCTCTTGGTCTGTCTAGCTAGCTAATGCCAGCTGCTTTCAGGGCTGTGTTCTATGTCTTTGTGCCTGAAAATTAAAATTATGTAAGTTTTTTTTTTTTTTTTTTTTTTTTTTTTTTGATAAACGGCAACGGTGTTTGTTTACTGCAGCTCGGAAAAGATCCGCGTCGCGCATATGCGCGTGCACAAAATTAAACCTGTATTTTCCAGCAGAAATATCTGTGTGGATACCAGACCGACAGAACAATATATGGGCATGATGGTCCTCCTCCTCATCATAATCTGGGGGAGCCAGTTTGAATGGGTCTGATGCTGCTTATAAATTGTTTTATCTATAATTTGCTGGTGCTATGCTTAAGTTTGTACGTAGAGGAGAACCTGCATCCTCTGCCAGTACAAGCACAGACCCAGATGATCCACATCCAGCCTCAGCCAGTACTAGCACAGACAGAGTACAGCCTGATTCACCAACAGTAAAGCCGTCTTCTTCAGCAAGTACTATCTTAAGATTATATAGAAAATACTCTTTAATAAATATTGTTTGTTTGAACCTCATTCTTTGACTGTTCAAATGAGAAAGGATTGTATTGGGAGCACTAAGGTGTCAGGTGTAACTGCATGGCAATGGCAAATGGTTTAAATAGCTTACGGGTCAGGTAGGAGGGCCCCTTAGCAGAATTATGCTTAGGGCCCCAGGGAGTTCAGGATCGGCTCTGCTAGTGACATATCAGGGACATTTTATGATTAATTGAAATACATTTCTTACATACAGTTCTGTCAGGTCTATTAAGTCAAGAACAAATAAAAATGATTTAGGAATTTTTGAATAAATTGCAATTCAATTTGATAATTCTGAATGAATGTTTTGGCAGTATGGCTCTGTTCAGGGAGTCCTCTGACCTTTCATGAGCACCATGAAATAGGAGAGAGTCAGAGGACAGCAGCAGCATTAGGAAACGCTCGCACAGTTTAGGGCTGTGAGAGCTGAACTATTCCCCCCAAACTAACCACACCTGGCAACCCTCTTGAGATAAAACAAGAGGGTGGATTAGGCAATTAAATACTTAAATTAGTATGGTTCTAATAGATGAGTCTCCTGCATTCATGAGCACCATGAATTTAGCAGAGAGTCAGGGTACAGCAACAGCATTAGGGGGTGCTCACATGATTTGACTAAAGAGCTGAACCATTCCCCCCAAACAAACAGCAACCTCCTGTGAAAATGAAAGAGAATGAAATTTAAGCAGCTGTTAGTACATCCATAGGCAAGTGTCACTAAAGCAGAAGCACAAGTAAGGTTAGCAGATGAGGCATACTATAGTTATAGTAGCCTACTATAGCTCTAAGACAAGCATTCCCAGAGTCAAATATGTTTGAGAACAAATGCACATTTCAAGTTAGCGCCTATAGTTTTAAAACGGGTGCCTTACCTATAGCTTAAGAACAGATAATAAGCCTATAATTTAACTGAAATGACTAGACGCTGAATCAACGTGGATACGATGTCATCACTTGCCAATGACCTGATGTTTAGAAAATGTTAAAAAGACTTAGTGAAGACAATTAGATATGATGGAGAGTGAGTTGCCAGCTGTAACTCGTGATTGATGTCCTTCATGTGACGAGTGCAGATCTCATCTGAAATTGTTTTTGAGTCGGTCACATACCTTATTAGGCTAACGTCAGCGAGTCCATGATAAGACGCAGTGATGTTAACTCCAAATCGGGCGGCTTGTGATCAATGGGTGTGCTTACATGCACGTTCTTAGCCAACATTAAACATGGTCATCTAAACGTGCTACCAGTTTATTTTTATCGGAGTAAGGTCATAGACGGCGTAAGCATTATCTGGTCGGGACAGGTAGTTTTCTCTTTACCCCGATTTCTCGCGGCATGTAACGAAGTGCTTGAAGTGCGCATGTGAGATACGTGACAAACGCATACTTAGAGCAGATTTAAATGCACCCAGACGGAGCGAGCTAGATTTTACATGAAATAAGGACATATCACAAGCGCAGACTTTAAGACCCAGAAAATTATAAGATATGTTCACACCTTAAGTAGCAGAAGAGGCTCAGTCAAAACACTGCATAACTACATGCAGCACGAAAGAATTAAAGGCTACCCCGTTTATTAATAGTCATGTAGACGCGGTTTACTACATTGTCAGTTTGCTGTTGTATGTAAATGGGGAAACTTATTTCAATAAGCTATATTTGTGAGATATCAGCTTGCATGTAAACGCATTCAAGTCGCGAATGCACGTTCAAGGAAATAAATGAGGTGAATCGTGTGGGGCGAATTCTGCTCGCTAAAATCCCACTTGCGCAATTCCTTGCGAGATGATTCGGTTTTGCATGCAGTTATTTCAGTTCCTAGTTATAGTAGCCTAATAGCATTTGATTAGAATTGGGCAGCAATATACCAAAGTTGTATGTAACTTTAGAGACGGTCCATAGATCCACGGATATCGAATGACCATGTCAAGCCAGTTTTACTTCAGTTAATTTCACCTGTAGTAAGTAAGTCTGGCCAGTAGGAATGAATGTACTACAAACTTTGGTACGTAAAAAAGCCTTTTGGTGAGTTACTGTGAATTTGCAGACGGTCCCTAAAGCAGCCTCAGCGGATACTTTACCTCGTTAATTAAATTAGGTACTGCTCCTTTAAGGCGGTACTCTCCACTCACTCGCTGATGAGAGGGTGGTCCGTAGTAGATGAAGCGTGAGCTGTGAACGTCACATGGATGCGTTCTAAAGTTACTCTTTGCCGTTTGTTTTTCTGTTTAGTAACGCAGTTGTCAGTGGAGTGTTTAACTGCCCCATGTGTGTGAGGGATTTACGGTGATAATAAACCCCCTTTGAAAGTCTGATATGTTAGTTTGCTTCACTTGGCTAGAAACCATTCAAGCCAGCTATCCGGCCTCTCAGTGTGAAGCGTGTAATACGATATACAATATTAGTCACAATAAAGAAAACTGTCATTTTTAATAAAATTCGCTTTGGCATGAATGTGCACGATTCATTGTGAACTGCTCTGACTGAAGCATTGACGTGCGAGCCCGTTGAATGCTCAGATTTGAAATGTGAGGCTCACATATCAGCTGGTTCCAACTAGTGGCTGATCGTTTGGCGTAATATGCGCTATGTATTGGCATCTTTTAGTGATTTAGCTTTAACAGCAAATAACATTATATTAATAGTTCATCACCACAGCAACCTGTGCGGCTCCATGATGAACGCAATTTTCGTGTGTGAAACGTATCTGTCTGTAGTATGCAGAGGCGGCAATCGCAAGAAAGATTGATGCCTGTAACAATTATTTAAGATCATTTTCTATTTCTGTTTGTAGTTTCCCCTGTTGCAAGTCTGCGGTATGCAGTTTTTACACTGTCCGAGGGCGACTGTCGTCATTTTTTATCTATTTATGTTCTAAAACAACCAGCTGTTAACAAAATGTTACCTTAATTAGAGAACAATGATTAGACTTTAGAAGACGGAAACGCAATTGTGAATTGTAGCAAACGCAATTACATTGAGGAAAAGCAGAATTAGTTTTACCATGATGGAAGCGGCCGAAATGGCTTAGAACTCTGTAAGGAAAAAATGTTAGCATTGTAGAATTGTTTTAAGCTGTTTGAGCGATACAGCGATGGCGGGCGAGGCGACCAGCCGTAAGAGCCATCCATGCTAAAATGAAAATGGTCTGACCATTCGTATTGAAGCAAAAATGTTGCGTTTAGCATGTGGGTGATTCTGGCTACGTTTTATCACTTAGGTTCCTATGACATGTAAATGCCCTAATATATATATTATGCTGAAAATGCAGCTTCCCTCGCGTTCGTGATGGAGAACATTTGTTCGCAAAATCATGATAACGCTCACGTAACGCAAATTAGTCAACACAGGTCTCTTAAAGAGCAAACAAAGAAATAGCTACGTAGCTTTGTTTGATATGCGAATAAGAATGCAAATCGAATTATTTCCTTTTAGTACCTTCATGATGAATAGATACGGCGACCGCACAAATATAGTGATTATAGCATGGAAAAAACACATGATACTTATCCTGAATGCAAAGCAGCGTGCAGGAGAAGCAACAGCAAAGAGCTAGCAACAGCAGTTTAGGAGCAAACTGAATCTGTTTGAAGATGTGCGCTGTTTATATCGTAGCCATTAGCAGCAAGGGGAATTTGAACAGCTGATGCACTGATGCATCTCATCTGAGCAGAACCAGCTGATGAGACCAAATAGCGTTAGCAGCGTCTTGACTACCTAGCCTGCCAGAACTGACGCTTACGCTCAATTTCCTTTAAGTTCCTGCTTGTTTTCAGTTTATTTGTCTGGCATTGTCTGTGCTTTAGTGCACACTGTTGCACACCTTGTCTTCTTTGTTAGTAAACCTTGTATTTACCTTTACCACCCTCGTCATCATATTCTTCAGTCCTGAGCGTTACATCATGTCTCTGTGGGGTTTGAAATAATATTTAGCCAATTAAAAGTTTTAAAAAGAGCTTGTGACTAAATCTCGTAGCTGCATTGTCATTCAAACCTCATAACTACACATGCCTCTATCAGAGAGATATTTCTGCTTGTTTACAATATAAGGTTAAATAAAGAACTGATTGTTTGAATAAGTATATTGTTTTCTTTACTCAAGAAACACACACACACACACACACACACACACACACACAGAGAGAGAGAGACACACACACACACACACTAGTGTTGTAGTCAAGATCACCTAAACCGAGACCAAGACAAGACAAAGACTTCGAAGGTACAAGACCAAGACAAAGACCAAGACAGGCAGAGACCAAGTCAAGACCAGTGCAAGTCCCCACACTTATGATAAAATGTGGAATATGCATATGATTGGCACTTCTCTCGTATGTGTGGGTGTGTAAGTGTACCATGAGAGAAGTTTTGATCAAATAATCAAAAGGCATTGCAGCTTTGTGGGAATTAAGCTTTTTCTTCTATAAGCAAATAACACTTAACTTTTCATCAATAGGAGGCACTGAAGACGTCGTGTCCATATTTTTTACGGTCTATGGTAGACATAAACACCAAACTGACACTGACAGAGGGCGTGTTTGTTGTGTGAAAAGTGCTCGCTCCCATTTTAAAACTCAAAGTTCCCTAAAAATGCTAATCTCGATGAGGTATTAATCTTAGACACAGTCCATTATGTCTTAAATGAATGTGAATAACAGTTGGTGGAATATGTATTATACAGAGATGCATTAGTATGCTGCTTAAGCAAAATTATATTTATACATTTATATATGTACATATTTTTCATTTACAATTTGAAAATGTTATTGTGCAGCTTTATTGTGCAACAGCAAGGAAAAGAAACCATGTACTTGCTTTTTATTTTGATTAACTACAGTTTGATTTAACAAATATCTCACATGTGCAGGGTTTTTCCTGGTTCAAAAATGGTCTTTGGTGGTGGCTGACAGACCTGGTCACACAGACACACAGACACACAGACACACAGACACACACACACACACACACACACACACACACACAGACACACACACAGACACACACACACACACACACACACACACACACACACACACACACACACACACACACACACACACACACACACACACACACACACACACACACAGTAAAAGTAGCCTATCCATGTGATCTGCGAGCGTAATACTGACAATACATTTAAAAAATGCAATGAATCGTAATGTAATTTTTGCTTATCTTATTGATATCTCATATTATGTATCATCTCTTATCTTGATGTTTCTTTTGTTCCAACAGGTTGAATTGTTTTGGTATAGAATCATATCAATATTAGAAATAGCATTAAAAGTTAACAAATAGCCTAATTTTCTGCCATGTACAATAATAAAAAAAAAAGATCAGCTAGCTAACAAACAACTTTGTTCTGTTTTCACCTCACAAATTCTTACTCTCCACTCTAAATTGAGTAAGCACACTTATGTTCTCATTTCTGAGGTGTTCTGAGTAAATGATTAAACTGATTCGTTCAGTTCAGTGTTGAACAGATCAGTTCTTATTACCATCGTTAAAATGATTCAGTTTAAATGAGTCATTTGGTCATGAATCGGACATTAGCAGACCCGTTGTGTGTGAATCCCGGCTGTTAGAACATCGCGGAAGGTTTGTCACACAGAAAACACTTCATAACTGGATATATATATATATTTTTTTGTTGTTGTTTATTTAAAGTATGATTTATGTCAGCTGTTTAGCTGGTCAGAGAAGATCAACGTTTTTTGAGCGCAATTCACACCGAGCGGTAATTCAAAACATGAATTACCGTGCAACATTCAACATGGATTCGGTCTTCTGAACTTTTGATTTTGCTTAATATGTGAAATATGAGAGAGAGCTAAGAAGGTGCTTATATTAAAGACAGATAGAGTGCACGGGGTGGAGTTCTCTACTCTTTATATGCCTTCAGCTGTGGTCTTGACCGGTCTTGAGACAAAATCCCGAGTCATCTTCGCCCGAGACCGAGACGAGGCCGAGTAAAAATGCGGTCAATACCGAGACGAGACCAAGACCGATCTCGAGTACTACAACACTAACACACACACAAAGACACACACACATATACTACATATATACACACACACACACATACATACATACATATATGCTCAGCTGGAATCTACGTTAAGACAGGAAGGAAGTGGCAGGCAAAGGAGCAGTTGACAGAGCGGAGGCATGGCTTAGACATCCTGGTTGGCAACGTGACGGTGGGACGAGCAGGCCTAGGCAGTTCTCCTAAGCCTCGCTATGATAAAGCTAGAGGGAGGGAGAAGCATCAGTTGATGCAGGATTAGGTGCGGGCAGAGGTGGAAGAAGACCGACTGACCAAGATGGTGGGTATGCGACAGCAAGGCGCCTGGACTAGGTGGGAGAATGCCGAGCAGCGCAAGATCACCTGGGCCAAGTTTTGGAGCTCTGAACCACTGCACATCAAGTTCCTTATCAGTTTGGTGTACAACCTCCTACCTAGACTCTCCAGCCTGCCAACTGTGCCAAAGGAGTGGCACACTGGAGCATATCCTCAGCTGCTGTCCAAAGACTTTGGGAGATGGGCAGTATCGCTGGCACAATGATCGTGTCCTCAGGTCTCTGGCAGACACAATCACAGCAGCAATTCAGAGCAGTAAGTGTCAGCATTCCTTTCAAGCATACCATATCCTTTGTCAGTGCTGGGGAGAAGCCACATCAACATATATGTTTACCAGGCAGGCTCCTCTCCAGTGCAAGAGACTGGCACCTCCAAGTGGACCTGGGAAGACAGCTTAAGTTCCCAAAACATATCACATTCACTCTGCCCAGATGTGCTGATTATATCGGAGTCGACCAGGCAGGTGGTCATAGTGGAGCCTACTGTCCCCTGGGAAGATAGATTGGAGGAGGCAAACGAGCACAAGAGAGCCAATATGCAGGGCTGTTGGAGGAGTGCAGGAACGGCAGCTGGAAGGTATGCATCGAGCCAGTTGAGGTCGGTTGCCGGGGCTTTGCTGGACAGTTGTTGCTCCGAACACTCAAACTCCTTGGAGTTTAAGGACAACTGTGCAGACGAGTCATAAAGAACATCTCTGAGGCTGCTGAAAAAGCCTCACGATGGTTGTGGATCCGAGGAGAAGCATGCCACTTGGACACAGGCCGGGGCCTGATCACCCCTGTCAGGGTCACCCGGGCGAGGGTGTCTGTTGATTAAAGACCCGAAACACCTGTTGACCCCGGGAACATCACTGATGATGTGTCCAAGTAGCACCAGACTGTGTATATTAGAACATATATATATATATATATATATATATATATATATATATATATATATATATATATATATATATATATATATATATATATATATATATTAGGAATGCAACAAAGCAGTTTAGTCCACGGTTCAATAGGTACCACGATTTTCCGGTTCGGTTCGTTTTTTTTAGTATTCTATTCTTAGGCGAGAGAAACAGAAAAGGGTTAAGGAGAATTTTTTTTTTTTTTATTGCAATTCTCTTTCTTTATTTCATTTAAAAGACTTGAAAACCCTTACTTAAACTTGAAACTTTACTTAAAAACCCTTGTACACATATCCAGTGTATTGTGGGAAAAAGTACAAAGGTTTGTACACATTCCTTTTATACCAGTGTATAAAAGGAATTATGTTCCTTTTTAGAAAGAAATGGTATATGTGAGGATTTCTAGTGAGGATTTAGACTGTATCATTGTACTGAGACTGCTCTAATTAGAATTACAAAATATTTACTCCTCATCTGATCGTGGTTGTATCTGTCTTTTAGTATTATTCGATCTTAGCACTGCATTCGATACGATCGATCACAATATTCTTTTGAATAGAATCAAAAATTATGTTGGCATTAGTGGTAAATTGTACTTATCTGACAGTTATCAGTTTGTAGCAGTAAATTAAGAGATGTCACACTGATCACAAATTCGGTATGGAGTACCGCAAGGCTCATTGTTAGGACCGTTGCTTTTCACCCTGTATATGCTACCACAAGGAGATATCATTAGGAAGCATGGCGTTAGTTTTCATTGTTATGCTGAAAATACTCAGCTCTATATTTCTTCACGCCCTGACAAAACTTAGCAATTTACATGATTAACGGAATGCATAGCTGATATAAAAAAATTGGATGAGTAGTAATTTCCTGCAACTTAATTCAGATAAAACTTAATTTGTAATTATTGGACAGAAAAGCTCCACAAGTAGTAACCTAGAATACTGTCCAACACTTGATGACTGCTCTGTCAAGCCCTCGTCACCCTCATCGTTTTATACCAATCTTTCATGTGAAAGCCACGTTTCTAGCATCTAAAAACTGCATTCTACCATCCTAAAAATATATTTAAATTACGGCACATACTTTCAATGAAAAATGCTGAACAGTTAGTACATGCGTTCATGAGCTCAAGGCTAGATTATTGTAATGCTCTACTGGGTGGTTGCCCTGCTCGCTTAATAAACAAACTCCAACTAGTCCAAAACGCAGCGGCTCGAGTTCTTACTAGAACCAGAAAGTATGATCATATTAGTCCAGTTCTGTCAGCACTGCACTGGCTCCCTATTAAACATTGCATACATTTTAAAATTGTGCGTATTACTTACAAAGCACTAAATGGTTTAGCTCCCCAGTACTTAAGCAAGCTCTTAACACATTATAATCCATCATGTCTATTGCAGTCTCAAAACTCTGGCCAGTTGATAATACCTAGAATATCTAAATCAACTGCAGGCGGTCGAGCCTTTTCATATTTATATCCTAATCACTGGAACAGTCTTCCTAGCATTGTTCGGGGTTGGCCAGTTTAAATCAAGACTAAAATTGCATCTCTTTACTATAGCATACACATAGACAATTTTTTTTTTAACTTTCATTATTCAGATCAATTGAATGATTGTTAGGCTGCATTAACTAGGTCAGCCGGAACCGGGAACACTTCCCATAACACCTGATGTACTCATTACATCATAAAGAGAGTGGCATCCATGCTAATGTTGGTATCTCTGTTTGTCCCGAGGTTTACTGCAGTCGTCCGGATCCAGGCCGTGTCCTGATCAGAGGGTGGACCTGTGTCTGGACATGACCAGCTCATCCTGGAGTGTCTGCTGAGTCCGTGTGAATTGGTGTCTCCTCTGAATTTGCCTCACCGGCCCATCATCCTCAACCCGTTTCCGACACAATAACTCCGATCTTTCAAGTATTCATATTCTTGTGTAATCAACGCGCCATCCTAAATGAACCCGTCTCTTGCGTGATACCCAAAATGTATAATATTCTTATCTAATATGATTTATGACTTGCAGGGTTGGAAAAATAATAATACACTGTTTAATAATAGGCCAGAGGAGAACTGACACCCCGACTGAGTCTGGTTTCTCAGTTGGCGACACTAAAATTATGATCCAAGTTATTCAACTAAATATACAAATTAAATGTAATTATTAGGTCATATTTAATTCTATAAACTATCCAAATCAAACTAGCCAAATCACATTTTTGTTGCAATATTGTCCTGTTTAAGACTGTTGAAGCTGATTTGAAACAACTGTCATTGTAAAAGTGCTATATAAATAAAGTTGATTGATTAATTGTTACGTTCGCTGGTGGAAAGAGACAGAGAATCTAGGTGCGAGAATTAAAAAGTTCAGTATGAACACAAACAGTTCGCTGGAAGTCGCGAGACGAATACTCAGGAACACATTATGACAGGCAGGTTGAAGATCAGGCACCAGCAGAGCGGGCAGGCAGAGAGAGCACGCCAGGGTGTGTCGCAGGGCTGAATGGGCTATCCGAATCGGTGGGAGACGGGACTCCGAAGCGACGAGTAGAACATCCAAGACACACGGGAACAGGAACACCATGCAGACAGGACCTAGTCGAACTGCAATAATCTGACAGCAAAGGAGAGTGAGAACCTCGTATAAATAGCCCCGGTGATGAGTGCAGGATGTGTCTGTGATCAGAGTGAAAGTAATCAGAAACCACGCCTCCAACAAACCCACACACACAGAAAAGGTGAGGACGATGCATTCACCCAACGTGACATTAATTGATTGATTGATTGATTGCATAATATAAAATAAATATATATATATATATATATATACAGTGGCAGCTCAGAGATGTACAGTAGCATTTAAGTATGAATTTGAATGAATAAATGTAGGCTAAAAATTAAAACTACATATCCTTCAATATACAACATTGATTAAAAGCTACTGTATTAAAGGTGTTTTTTTTTATTATTAAAATCATTAAAATCAGAGTGAGAGTTATCAGAAACCACGCCTCCAACAAACCCACACACACAGAAAAGGTGAGGACGATGCATTCACCCAACGTGACATTAATTGATTGATTGATTGATTGCATAATATAATATATATATATATATATATATATATATATATATATATATATATATATATATATATATATATATATATACACAGTGGCAGCTCAGAGATGTACAGTAGCATTTAAGTATGAATTTGAATGAATAAATGTAGGCTAAAAATTTAAACTACATATCCTTCAATATACAACATTGATTAAAAGCTACTGTATTAAAGGTGTTTTTTTATTATTATTAAAATCATTTTAGAGGTGAACTGTCCCTTTAAGTACAAGCGGTTCACTAGGCTGCTGCTGTCAATTGAAGACCTTCTCGCATCTCATAG
The DNA here is from genome assembly GCF_024679245.1 of Pseudorasbora parva. Taxonomy (NCBI): domain Eukaryota; kingdom Metazoa; phylum Chordata; class Actinopteri; order Cypriniformes; family Gobionidae; genus Pseudorasbora; species Pseudorasbora parva. Next base: position 34,469,440 of record NC_090188.1, on the reverse strand, counting down.
ATGCATGCAATTTTACTTTCAATTTAGTCATAACCGACTGCGTTTATATGTTAACCTTGTGTGTATTTGACAGTATTAGTGCAGTAAGACTGTCCAGTAATCACATGTTTGACAGACGTTTAGTGTGCATGCTCAGTGCAAAACAGTGCATAGCACGCTAATGAAATGTTTAACCGGCAAGACTTTAAAACGTGTATATATATATATATATATATATATATATATATATATATATACAAACACACTGTGCATATATACAGGATGGGATGGAGGGCCAGGCCCATGTAGTGGAAGAGGGCCTGGAGACTCAGGGTGGAGAAAGCCAGGTTGATGAACAGGGCGAGGAAGGCTGGGCAGATGACTAGGCTGGCACAGACCAGACAGATGACCAGGGTGAAAGTGCAGATTTTCTTAAAGAGTCGTAAAGTGAAGCAGGCAACCACCACAGCAGTGCAGATGGTCTTAAAGACCTCCATGGCGGAGCAGACGACCGCAGCAGAGCAGATGACCACCACAGCAGCGCAGATGGTTTTAAAGACCTCAATGGTGGAGCAGACGACCACCACAGTGGAGCAGATGATGACCACAGCAGCGTAGGCGAGGTAGAAGACCCCCCACAACAGAGCAGATGACCACCACAGCAGCACAGGCAAGGTTGAAGGCCCCCACGGTGGAGCCGAAGACCACCACATCAGCGTAGGCAAGGTAGAAGACCCCCACAGCAGAGCAGATGAAAACCACACCAGCGCAGGCAAGGTTGAAGACCCCCAGAGCAGAGCAGATGACCACCACACCAGCACAGGCAAGGTTGGAGACCCCCACGGCAGAGCAGACGACCAGTGTCACAAGTGACTGGGCGGGTTAGAAGACCCCCACGGTGGAGCAGGCAGAGCAGGTGGTCTAGTAAATGTCCTCTCTGGACTCGGGGCACAAGCCGGAGCCCTTTATGGACTAGGGACACGGGCCGGAGCCCTCTCTGGACTTGGGACATAGTCCAGAGCCCTCTCTGGATTAGGGACACGGGCCAGAACCTCTCTGGACAACAAACAACCCAAGGCTCTGGAAGGTCTGCTGAGACGACACAAGGTTCTGGAAGGTCTGCTCACATGACATCAGGCTCTGGAAGGTCTGCTGAGATGACAACAGGCTCATTGGCCATCTTGTCCGAGGACATAGGCTCGGCAGCCATCACTGTGCTCTGGATAGTGACTGGAAATGTCGCTGGACTCTGGACAGTTACTGTGATGGAAGGAGACTCTGGACTGGCAAGTACTGCAGGAGTGCAGTGTTCCTCATCTAAACCTCCCACAGTGAATGCAGAACTGCTCAGTTTTAGTGCCAAGTAAATATAATGTTCTAAGGTCCAACTGGGATTGTGCAATGGCATATAGAAATTGAGTGGCTCAACAAGTTTTCCTTAAAAAAATATCAAAAGACCTTCTGTGTCCATCGTGGAGAGATGTGCCTCTTCAGTAAAGTCCTGCATATCATAGTCCTCAATAGGTCGATCTACTTGATGGTGATGCATTATGCAATTATTTCTAATAATCAATGTAAGGTCTTAATCACAGTAAGATGTTTACATGACATGTCTCTGCAGAGACTATGGTCAAAAACTTCTGCAGTTTTCATACTCGATATGATTATAACATTTTCCCACCCTGTTTTATGAAGGCCCACCCATCTGAACATCCCTTGCCCCTGCAAGTCACTTAACTGGGTATAGACTTTACTACAACACATAATGGTTTGACTTGGGAGTCATGAGTGTAGAAAGACACATCCATCCTGGTGAACTCAAACTCAGATTGATGTAGCAGAAGTAGGTTGACATGAAAGGGTTGAGTACACCGTATCCTCTCAGTAAATGAAAGAAAAAGTAGCAGCAAGCCCAAAGATTGCACTTATTTTATGAGATATCTCCTCATTTATTAGAACTGACAAGTGAAATGATGATTTGTTTGGCAGAGAGCTTCTACACCTGATGCCAAGATCCTTTTGTTTGGTTCATATACTATTTTGAGGATCGCTTTTGCACAGACGCCTCAAGGTTTGCTAAAATGCCAGCATGAACACTAGATGTGCTTCAAGCAGACAGACATTGTGTAAAATTCCCTGCACGTCCTTCTCAGAATATTTTAAAGTGATAAATTATTCTATATGATATGGTCTGTGTACTAGTCACATTTGTGTCCACATTCTAGATTTCTAACCCAGAACTAGAATCATCACGACCCATGTTTATTGCAGCAACAACAATGCTGGAAAAGGAATCTTTATGTATGCAAGGAGATATAAATTATTAAGTAGGCCTACTCTATCATTATCATTCATACTACTAAAATATAATACGCAGAGACACACTCAACCAATGTTTTTGTATCTGCGTTATGCAGAAAATAATAATAGACTGTTACTGTTATGCATTAAGAGAGATCAGATGTGCTGTTAGTAGTTTATGGTATTTATTTTTATTTGTATAGTGAGCATTCAATCAACCAGTGACGAGGCAGTGTAAAACCTTTGAAGAAGGACTGGCCTCATGAAATGTTCTTCACGATGAGCAACTAAGAGAGGGTGGGGAGGGGGGAATAATAATTATAATTATTATAAATAAAAAATTAGGACAAGACTGCACCACACTGATATACCTCACAAAGACTCCATACAGCCCATGGCTACTGCCTGAATCATTTTATAAACCTTCAGAGATAATACTGTTTGTTCATCAGGGCCAAACACTTTTCTGTCTGTAGATTTATAAAACAAGAAACCATAAATTCAGTGCAGCACTTTGGCTGAGCTGTTACTCAAGATTTTTAATTATAAATGCTGCAGCTTAATTTTGCATGCTGTAGAGAATGAATGACAGAGAGGCAAACCAGGGTGTCAGACTGTATAAACTCAGATTCTCTACCGGAAAGCCAAAATAAGCTGAAGTTTAAATAGAAAAGCACATGTAACTGTCACTGTAACCACATTAGCAACAATTTTTGCAAAAGTTGAAATCAAAAGTCTGACATCAAAACAGCTTATTTTCTTTGTTCGTATTCCAGCATGGCAGATTTTTGTATTCCCAAAAGCAGGATGACAGAGAATAAATAAATAAATAAATAAATAAATAAATAAAATTAAATGTAAATATGTAATATGTAAAATCAAAAACGAATCTCCTGTATTATCATTGTTGCATATGCGGTTTGTATGCATTTTACAATATATATTTTTTGAACAAAAATAGTCTGAGTTTGATGCAATGATTTCATGAATTCTTACACTTGCAAAACAATGAGCTCTGTTCCAAATCTAATCCTAGTTGCCTTGCTCTCTACTTCTAAAAGGTGGCCTGCTAGCTGACATGGAACCTCAGAAGTGACCAATTTAGAGCACTCTAAATGGGCAGCAACTCTGTATGTCAAACAAATATCGAGACACAATAGATTTCAGAATAGTTTGTTGTTAGAATATACAAGATATACAAGATAACAAAAATCATTTGAATTGGATTTAACTTTTTACTGATATTTTATACTATTAAATCAATTATAAGTACATTTCAAATCAGCATTTGGTGCTATGCATCATGGGACTGCCTTCTCCACAAAGGATACCTGGGTATTTTAGAAGGGCTGCATAATTTTTGTCTGGCTATCACCAGACAAAGTCTATAAGATTGAACATTGGTCTAGGGAGTCTGCTCTGTGTTTTCTACTGTACAAGAGGAGTGATCAATGAGCATAATTCAAATGACTCTGTACACAATTGGATAGTGCTTCAACGAATCAGACCACAAGAGGCGTGATCAACAGGCATCGTTCCATCCTTCTCTATCCGTAATTGTGTTAAACCTACCAATAGCGCGCCAGGTGGATAAGCCGGTCTGTGATTGGTCCTCGTAAAAGTGTGACAGAAGCAGAATAAATTAATGTACAGGTTTCCAGACAACACATTCTCACACCCAACTCGTCACATATGGACGCTTGACCCGGCCCCCTTGCCGTCACTTTTCAACGAACTGGGCGTACCTTTATCGTCAATTTTCGACGTGCAGGGTAGTCCGATAGACTTCTATAGAACTCTGAAGCATGGTCAAGTGCCTTCCACGTCACAATTAAAGGGTTACTTCAGCGATTAGCATATGGCTTTGTATCAGTAGAAACCCTGGAGTATATTCAAATGATTGTGCTCCCCCCCCCCCCCCCCTCCCCCCTCATATCACCTGAGACAAGAGGTTTATGCATTTTATTTCTGGAAAAATTCCTCCTATGATGGAAATTGACGATTTTTGCATCATAGGAGGAATGTTTGGAATAAGGCTAAAGACTACAGCCAGCTGAGGGAGCCATTTCTGCATGTTTTGAACCTGCACATGGGGGATGGGGGATTACACTCAGCTCAGGGAAAGCTCAGCTCACAAGCTGCAGGCACTCATTTAAACGGAGCTATGGTGAGCAATGTAAGTCTTTTAACTTCTCAAAATAATTTCTATGAAAGTTAAGCTTGCAAAGGCATGAACTGAAACATGCCAGACTGAACTTGCGTTGTGAATGTATGCCGTGAGTGTAGTTGCGATTACCTCAGCTCTCATCACGAGACCTCATCAGCTCATTTATCTGACTCCTGCAGTTAGTGATCAGTGCTGTTATACTCGCGCGGTGACTTACTCATTATATTGAACACACACGTTCAGTTTTTAATTGTAGTGTCTTCAACTCAGTCAGTCACAGTAATCCAGTGGCAGTAGGTGGCTTTGGGAATGGACTCACAGGGCAGCGAAGCATTCTGGGAATTGTAGTCTTTCATCCCCATGAGACAAAAATACATTTTCTGTCTTTTCTCCGTCTAGAAGACACCAAATTCAAAAATAATTTCACATTTCAACTACATTGATGACCCAGTTTAAATACAGATTCATCTTCCCAGCGCTGAAGTACCCCTTTAAGACGCAAAAAGGTACCCCAAGGCGTCATGTTTCGACGCGCTGGGTGTTCCATTCATTTCAGTGAGAAACCTTTGCCGTCATACACAGACGCACTGGGTATTGGGAATGTGAAATTGTATTAGTTTATGATTTTGCCATTATGACATGTTGGAGTGTGTTTTTCAATTTAATCAGCAAGCATAATTTTATTTACATTTATTTTATTTACGCTATTTAGACATGCTTAACATGTAACCCAACCCCACCCCATCCCATCCCTAAACCTACCCATTTGTGTGAACATGATATAAAACACAGGATATAACATACGATTTGTATGAAGAAAATCCCCAAAAGCGATCAGCATCTCCATCCGCCGAAGATCATGAACACAGCAAATTTCAAATATTGCCGCCCGCTACGTGAGATTTCATAGTGAAATTGCATTGGCTCTCGTATGTCTTGTGACCAATTGCGTCAATACATCTGCATTGATTGTAAAATGTCATTGGCTCTCGTGTGTCTTGTGACCGATTGCGTCATGCTCAGGAGTCTTTTGAATTATTTGAATGAGTTATGAATGAGTTCGTTCACGGGGCAGCGGGATCATCATTTCAGCGATTAAAACATCAAGATCAACTCTGTTCTTCACATGAAGACATCGTATGACTTCAGAAGACCTGGAATGCAACATGAGTTAATACTTGTATACTGTTCTGGTCCGTTTTTGCAATAAATACTTGTGACTGTACATTTATTTGCCTGGTATGTGTTTTATATTGTTAAGATGTGGGTGGGTTTAGGGTAGGAGTTGGGTTAGTTGCTCCAAAATATAAAAGTAGCCTTTAAATATTAATAAAATCATGGCTCCTTTTATAAACACAAACAATTAAATGCGTCTGTTTATGATGCCAAAGGTTTATCATTGTAATGAATGGAGCACCCAGGGTGTCGAAAATTGACGATAAAGGTACGCCCAGTTCGTTGAAAAGTGACGACAAGGGGTCCGGGTCAAGCATCCATATGTGACAAGTTGGGTGTGAGAATGTGTTGTTCCAGACTGAGCTGCGGGGGTGAAATCAAATCACAAACAGAACAGGCTGGTTGACCCAGTCTAGTATCATTTTACTAGCATTTTATCTGTTGGACTTTGCTTCTGTGGTGCCTTAAAAACCCTTTTATTAAATATAATTTTTAAAATCCACTCTCTTGTCTTGTCCTTGCGATGACAATGCTCACCGCTCACCAAAAAAGCATAAACTAACATATTTTAAAAAGTAATCGAATTTCTCAGACAGTTTCTTTTAACCTAAATGTTTCTCTCAGGTTAGCCTTTCTTATTCCAATGAATACCGCCTGACCGTTATCAGCATTGGCAAAATTACCAACTGAAATCTGTTTTAAAGACTCTATCATTCATGTTTAAATCCCCCAAGTATTTAAAAAACCCTTCAAATCTAATGTCTTGCCATAACTTTATCTAACAGCGATACTGAGTCTGTATGAATGGTGGAAAGTGTAAACAAGATCAGAGGTCAGGTTGTGTACACAAAATTAAGCATAAATGAGTGTTTAGAGTTAATGAGGTCCAGAGGTGCGATTCTTCACAACATGTCACAAACCAAGAAATTAGATGGGTTCCATACAAAATAAATGTGGACTAAGCAGGATAAATGGAATACGGGTCACTGATTAGCAATTTCTGAATGCAAGTACATAATCTACACCACAAGGAGCTCTCACATTCATGAAAAAGGGAAACATGGCTAATCGAGCATAAAGAAAGTAATTAAATGTGTTTTTACATTTTTGCAGAGAATGCAAATTGCAGAGAGAAGAAAAAACAAAAACAAAAACAAAAAAAACAATCCAATTCACATACTAATCACTGTATGAGGTTGAACCTCACCAAACATGTCCAGAACATGTCCAGGAGCCTAAATACAGAAATATGAAACATTACATTATGTACATGACAAATACTCTTCTCTCTCCCATTTATCATTGCCATAATGCAATAATAATAATTAAAAAAAAGTGATAACTGTAATGTAGAAAAAAAAATCCTTTCTTTTTTATGCTGGTTTATTTACTAAAATAGACTAAATAAGTTGTATTTTTATTGTAATACATATAAAGTAGTTCTTTCATTAATATTCCATTAACGAGGGAATCGTCAGTATAATAATAATACAATTTAAATAAAATACCTAGAAACAAATTTAGGGAGTTACATCTATTTTACTCTACTTAAAATTAAAATAGATATAGGCCAAATAGATGGCCCTAAAATAAGTTTAATTTCTTTATGCAAAATATGTTTTCCTACTATTGTTATTAAGATGATTTTTGGGGGGTGAAATGTGACCTGAGCATATTATATTATTTTCAAAATACAAATGTGGTTACCATATTTGCCACTATTTTGTATTATCTAATGCTTAATGGAACATTTTTACTATGGCTGATTTTTCTACAGACAAAATGGTTTTGCAAAAATCACCTTTTGCAAGTGTAAAAATGCTTTGCAATTCACGGTGCTGGTCAATATTCTGCAACACATTATACATTATTTATACACCGATATGGCATAACATTATGACAGGTGACGTGAATAACACTGATTATATCTTCTTCACGGCACCTGTTAATGGGTGGGGTATGGGGTATGAGGAGCACAATGAGCATCCAATCAAGCATCTGTGGGATGTGCTGAACAAGCATTTCCAATCCATGGAGGCCCCACCTCACAACTTACAGGACTTATATGATCTGCTGCTAACATCTTGGTGTCAGATACCGCAGCACACATTCACCGGTCTAGTGGTGTCCAAGCTGTTTTGGCAGCAAAATGGGAACCAGCACAATATTCGGTCATAATGTTATGCCTGGTCATTGTCAGAGCACATTTTGAACTTAAAATTATAAGCAAAATTATGATTTCATGACTGAATCATTAAGTCAAATATTTTCATCCCTTACTTACAAGAATACCTTAAAATCATTAGAAAACAGTCTAAAGACCAACAGTGTTACAATAATAAGTCACAAAAGGTCTGTGAATTCCAGTCATATATTGTAAATAGCAAAAAAATAAAAAATAAAGTTGCGTTTGAAGAAAAACACATTGTACTTTTAGAAAAAGTTTAATATTTATCTCAAATAATACTTTTCAAAATATTTGTCATTTAACAATCAGCAGTACAGTTCTCTAGGGTTCATGATTTTGTTCACGTCAAAGAACACATACGAGCTGAATATTTCATAAAAGCTCGTACATATTGACATTTGTTGGAAAATTTGAAACCATAGATATATACTTATGGGTAGATAAACAATTAATTTACATTTTTATACAGTAAAAACATTTATTTTAACAATTGTACCTACATTAATCAAAAAAGTACAGCATATTTAATAATTTTACAAATTCTGCATAAAAAATATATTTCTGTACAAAAACATCTTTTGCACCTACTTCAAGTCAGCAGCACATGATCGAATGACAATGGTGAGTAGCACAATTGTTGCTTTGAATGCAGTTTTACAGCCTGACAGTCGCAAAACTATTTTACAGTTGTGAGGAAACAAAACTGTACAAAACACAACCGAACAAAGAAACATTATTGCAGCAAGCCTGAGAAAAGGCAAGACGTGGATCATCTGCAGTGTGAAAAAACCAACACGGCCCTTTACCGCCATTGGACAGACTTGGCCAATCCATAGCACGCAGAAATGGTTCAATCTAAAGAGAATGATGCAACAGAAAACAGCCAAACGCATTCGGAAACAAACATTAGTTTTGATTGCAAATACAATCAATGGCGAAAATGATATCTGATTTCTGACAGCAAACCTACAACAATGCTATATTGTGCACATTTTAAGCTCGAAGTCATTTATGTGTCACGCGCAAGTGCATATGGTAACACAGCGTTGAGGAAACATCAGGCATCACGTAGTCCACATGGAAAAATGGGAGCACTTACAGTTTTAGCACATGCACTGGTATCAGCGTGGTCATGACATTTAAATCACAGTGAATATGCACCCCAGCAGCCTTACGCTCTCTTCATCTAGGTTAATGTACTAATGATATGGGTCATTGGGAACCGGTGTGGCCCGGTCATGCTTCTGAATCTAATAAGGCAGTGTTTCTTCGAGAGTAAGTTCGATCTTAACCCCGCTGATTTTGTGTCTCTAATGGCTACGGGAGATGCACACTGGTTCAGAGAAAGGAAGGAATGAACAAAAATGCATCAACTTGTGGGCTCAGGTAAATCTTGTGTAGGCATCCACACAGAGCTGATAAAAAAAAACTCAATATCTGCGCCATCAACATACAGTCATGTTCTGCACGAGAGGTATATCTGATACGCGATGAAAGCTAATTGGTGATACGGCAAATTGGTGAGTAAAGCTATCGTGATTTCCAACTTAAAGATGAAATGTAATTTGTCAGCATTTGTGTGTATGCTAGTCCAAGCAAGTGTTCGGACATGCCACGAAGAAATGTGCTGTGTGATGAATGCATTAAAAAAGCAATCAAAAAATAATGATCGTAAGTTTCAATTGTGTCCTTATCACCTTGTAAACATAAACAGAACATCTTCATTTCAAAAATAAATTCAGTCTCTCTTGATAGCCGTAGCATGACATCATGCTCTCTATGGATATGGGTTTATGTTTATATACATATGGTCAGTAAAACCCTGTATATTATTTTTTGTTTTTGTTTTCATCCAATACATTGATTTCATATCCATTTCATACTAGTGCAAAATTTGTGCGATAAAGTTTATTTCGTTTCTCAACGCAGAGGTTGAGTTTCGTCCTCCACCCAGAAGTGAGCGTCTTTCCTTTGAGTTTCTTGTAGCATTTTGTCACTTTCTTGGCGGAGATCTATTAAGTGTGCTAAGCCACAGTAGTCCAGTTGCTTTTTCGTTTTGTGGTTTGTCTTCACTGAAGAAAATACATAATGTCAACAACTTTGTGGCGTTCAAAGACACTTCAGTATCTTTCCCAGGAAGTCTCTTTTAAGGGGGGGAGGGGTAATACATAGAAAAAAGAGATAAAAGAAAGAAAAAAAAACTTCATCCTTTAAGTGCCATGTACGGTACAGATCCTAGAAAGAATGTTGACCTCAGTTCTGGCCGAACATGCGTCAAGCGAGCTTCGTTCTTTGAAAAGTCTTTTTTCTTTGAAGTGTTTTTTATTTATTTTTTTGTAATCTTTTTTTTGTTTTTTGTTTTCTGTAAAAAAAAAAAAAAAAAAAAAAACCTTGTTGGTTTTATTTCGTCCATTGTAACCTTGTGATAAAGTAAGTCACATCTATAGCAAAGTGCAGTCAGTCGTAAAGGAGTATTGGCGTCTGGCACCCGCCGCTCTGCTGCTTACCCATGAGGTCGGCCCAGAGCTGATAATGAAGGCTATACTACTGTGCAGACTGTATTGAGGGTCGTATCAAACCTCACAGCTTTCGCCTCTGTTGGCTTCATGTTTGTATCATACATAGGATTCTCAAAAGAAGCTTGTCCATTAGTGTTCTCGTGACCTGCATATCCATTGTACTGAACTTTTGGTCTTGTTCTGGAAAGGTGGAAAACAAAGAAGACACATAGTTAGGAGGAGTAGGAACTTTTTTCAAAACCAAAACACAAGTGTGTTCATTTGTTTACATTTGTTACAACACACTCTAGTGTATTTATTTATTTTTATTATGGAAGAACAACATTAGAAATGTTAGATAAACCTAAAACAAAAGAACATGATGTCCTCATCCAACAATGAGAAGTGACAAATGTGTTAAATTCTAACTTTAGGACAAGAGAAATGGTCTCTTACCACCAACTGAATATGTTTATTCAAAAAAAAAAAAAAAAAAAAAAAACACACTCAGTTAAAGTAATTAATTCCAAAATGAAAATTTGGTGATTTACTCATGTAAATGTCATTCCCTCCCCATACATTTGACCATGAAATGCTAAAGCTGTCACACTTGTAAAATGCTAGGTTAAAAAACAATTGAAAATGGCCATACCCAGCAATTGGGCTCTTTTAGCCCAGCGGTTGGGTTAAATGTTTTCCCAACGTGCTGGGTTCAAATAACCCGACTACTAGGTTTCCATTTTCCGATAACCCGATTACTGGGCGTCCATTTTCAACCCAGCGTGTGTTGTTTTTAACCCAGCATTTTATGCAGAATGTATGGGCTGCCCTTCCACAGCACAGTTAAAGCATCATAAAAGTAATCCATATAGCTTGTGACCAATATCTGAATCCTCCAGATATTCTTACTGCATGGAACACTGTATCCCTCAATGCATTGGGGTTGATTTGACCTTCTATTTCTAGGGTGATTCATGAACCAGAAGTAATATCAGCCAGAATATGCAGAATCAGCATAATTTATTTCAAGGGGGATAACTGGATGCCACTTGCTTGAATTAAACTTTCAGTGTGATGAGGTCTTGTGACAAACACAGTGAAGTCATGTGATAATGTGGCATACTACTACTTGAAACATTTATGGTGGAATAATGCCTTTGCCTGTGTTTGGAAGGAATAGTAATATACTGTGCAGTACATAGTGAAAATTGCCTACTTTTTCCCCTTGGGGGTTAAATGCTGTTTCATGCATACTGAGCTTTTTACACTGTTAAAGACTTGGATTCCCATCCTAAACATAGACAAAGTTTCAAACACTAATGTTGGACGTTTGATGGAGTATTTCTTTGTCAAAAATACTCCTTCCGGTTTCTCACAAGTTTCGGGGAGTTTTTTTCGAGTATGGGTCGGCATGACGTTAATAGAGCGGAAGGTCCTTGTATGGGCTGTACGGGCTCTTCTCCCGGTAGGGTGTGCGCGCCCGTGACTAGAGAGAGGAAATGCACGCCCATAAACACTCTCAGCTCAGCTGCAGATCCAGTCGTCCGTGAACACTTATGACGGGTCGCGCTCCCGCTCCACTTTATTCCTATGGGTGACATCAAGCGACTTCAACGCTTCAGCACAGCATTCCCGGAAGGCAGCGCTGCATTTGAACTGATTTGAACGCAGAAATGACGGGAAGCTTCACAACATCGCGGATTTCCATGGTCACTGCTGTCACAGGACTTCACCAAATCATACCAAAGAAGTGTGTTTTTGACGGAGCGGCCCCAGCGATAAAGGTTCGGTCCTGCTTTGGAAGCAGGCGGTGAGTAAAACTGCTTCAAATGTCTATGCTGTTGGCTCGTCACGTGAGTAAACATCAGTAAACGACACGATCGCGTGCTTCGTCATTCAAATGCGCTAAAGGTTAACGTTCAATCAATCAATCAATCAACTTTATTTATATAGCGCTTTTACAATCACGATTGTGTCAAAGCAGCTTCACAGTGTCAAACAGGATAATATTGCGACAAAATTAGATTTGGCTGTACAGTCGTACTGGAGAAAACAGTGATGTTATCAGCTTATTTTAATTTATCGTATAGCAACAATGTTGGCAGATCAGTATTATAGTTTATAGAATTAAATAAGACCTAATTCATACATTTTATTTGTATAATAAGTTGAATAACTTTAATCATATTTTTAGTGTCCCCAACTGAGCAAGCCAAGCCAAAGGCGACAGTGGCAAGGAACCAAAACTCCATCAGGGCGTGATGGAGAAAAAATAAACCTTGGGAGAAACCAGACTCAGTCGGGGTGCCAGTTCTCCTCTGGCCTATTAACACACGGTGTAAGATTATTATTCTGGCAACCTTACAGGTCAGAAATCATATTAGATTGGAATATTCAAAATTTCAGGGTATCACGGAAGAGACAGATTTATTTGGAAATAAATGATGGGATGGGGCGTCGATTACACAAGAGTATGAATACATATCAGATCAGAATTATTGCGCCGAAGACAGGTTTTGAGCAACGTTACTCCATTGTTGTTCTATGTATAACGTTACACTAGTCTGACATGCAAAATCGTTTTGCTTGCTACTGCTAAGGTTTGGTCGCATACAATAGTCCATAAACCGAATCATGTCCCCATAAACTGCGAGTAAAGACACACAAATGTTGACAGGCCACTAAATACAGTACATACCACAGAGACGGACGTCCTGCTGTTGCTGTTTCTCCTGTTCAATTTATTTCAGCCTGATTCTGAATCACGTATTAGCTGAATCCGATCGATAGCATACATGGGTTTCTCCACGCTTGAGAACGTCAACGCTTTGGGTGTGCTCGTCATTCTTTAGCTCCGCCCACACGATACGCCTCCAGGCGCTCGTTTTTTTCCGGAAAGACTATATTTCTTTTATAAATATAATAAAACTAAAGACTTTTCGGAGATATGAAGGATGCAATACTACTCTATAGGTACTCAAGATTGACATGAGATTGACTGAAACTGAGTGTTTCACCCCCCCTAACGATAAAAATGTTTAGCATTGTGCTGCATTGTCAAGCCTTGTTGTGTTTGTCACATGACCTCATATTTAAGTAATATTTTACATTACTTGTATTTTATTTAAATCTGAGTCAAGCTGAGCTTAAAGATGAGCTATAATTACTTCCGTTTCATTCAGCATACTGGAAATTGGAAGTCAAATTAAACACATTATGGTGTACAGTTCCGAGTGCAGTATGCTTTAGTGTATACTGCACAGTATGGTAAATGTAGTTGATAATCTGGTATTATACAGTCAAACCAAAATATATTCACTTTTTTTTCACATTATCACAGTTTATTCGCTATCGTTTAGAAAATGGTATACAATATGGCAATATAATACAATATGACAATAATAAAACTGTGTCATAACAAATTTATCTTAATAATGTCAGATAACTTTGATAGAAAGGTAATTAACGGATTGCACTCAAACCAATCAACTGTCAGCTGTTAAATTTAAGTACACAATTAGATAATACCACTTTAGGTCAACCAATGGCCAAGCAATACATCATTTTGTCCAGTCTGTGGTGTAAAAGGTCGCATTAGCAATTTAAGAAAAACACGTAAGCAAAACATGGTCAGGTCAAAGTGTCTGAATACATTTGGTGCCAAATTTTTATCAGATTCACTGGTAATCTACTGTATAAAGAATTTTTGGGTATAATATGTAAATTTACTTGATTTTGCTAACCTCACTTACATAAATGAACTATAGTGTCCTGCCCAAACTATAAAAAAAAAAAAAAAAAAAAAAAAAAAATATATATATATATATATATATATATCTGGTGTCTAAATAATTTTTGGTTTGACTGTATGTAGGTGTATGGTAGTATGGACATGGTTTTAAAATTCCTCTCCATATTCAATTGGAAGCATTGCTTCCTTGCACCAACACTAAATTAAAACCATAAGAAACACATTTTAGAAAGGTCACTGACTGATCTGAATTTTGAAAACTGTAACTGATTCCCAGGCTTCCCTCGGATGACAGTGGATGATTTATGATCTTGCTCAGACTGTATGGTCTAAATCTAAATAAATGACCTACATCCCGTACCCAATTCATATTTCCACTGACTAACAGCGTCTGGCCCATCACCATATCAGACGTAATTCTCATGGTAATCCGTTGGCAAATGTTCACAAACAAATAAACAGGATGACTTTTAGTTGGTCAAATTAGGGTTGACACAAATAAAAATCTAATATGGGATTACAAAAAAGTATGGAAGTCACATAATTTCCTGAAATTCCTGCACTCTGCCCTGCCTCAGACGAGATGAGCAAATAAAATGCAGACAATGAAGGTGTGACTGTAATAAAGGGCTCGACGCCTGTGGCATTAGCTTCCGGTGACTTACCTGGAAGCGGCCAGGTCTTTGGGTCTCTCATTGTCATCTGTGCCTTGTGATAGAGTCCTGCCAATTTTTTTATTATTTTAATATCGGGGAACTGTCATGCTTCATGACAACTTTGACACATTGTTTTGTTTGCGTAGGAAAACTCCTATGCTTCTTTTTTAGCATTGCCTATATTTGATCTCAGTCACATTTTTTTGCAGATATTTAAATTGCTGTTTTTATCAGTCACATTACTTGTTTGGCAAAGGAGTTTCCCATCACTACATTGATGATTAGCATCCATTATGGATAAATAACATCAACACATGGAAAAGACAGTCAAGTCAACAGTTCTTACCTGTGTTTGTAGAGGTAAAAGGCAAACCCTGATAATATAAGCGCAAAGAAGGGTACTAGAATGGCAGCTGCCACAGAGCTGCTGTTTGTGCCATAGTAAGGATTAGATGGATCCATATCTGTGGTAATAAGACCTGAGGGAACATCCAAAAAAACAATTCTAAACATTTAGATATAGTACATTAAGAAAATTACATTTATTTACAGATTTTATATTGACACAGTACATAAATAAAATATTATATAAATACAATTATTAGCCATTTGAAAAGGGATAAATTATAAATAAAATGTAAAGAAATATACCTTGTCTTGTTAACTGAAACTTCCCAAAATCCTTGCTGTGAATGTGCCCTTGGTAAACAAACATTTTCTTCTCAGATTCTGATGTAACCTATTAAAAAAAAAAAAAAGAAAAAAAAAAAAGAAAAAAAGATATGTAACAGGAAAATGTTTGGGTACCAGTCTGATTTTGCCAAACCCATGTCTTTTAATTAAAATGTAACCTTTTTTATGAGTAACATACCAATGCAAGTTGGCAAGTCACATACATAGTAATCAAATACCACTGCTTTATCAACTTCGATGAGACTTACGTATCCATCCATCGCCCAGTTATCGTTTTTGAATTTGCTAAAATATTGTTCTGTTGGGCCTCTTATCTGGTAAACTTTTAATAATAGATGATTTTCTTCTTTCTTGTAAGTTCCTGCAAAACAACATAAGAAAAAAAAAGAAGAAGAAGAAGAAAAAAAACACATTAAAGGCCACTGAAGTCCCTTAAAACACACAGCATTTTTCAATGTGTTGACATAATTTCCCCTGAAACCGGTCCAGCTGTTAGCAGCTCCTCCCCCCCTTTAAAACAGCCAATAGTGTTTCGTTGATATCACAGTTTGACTAGAGCCTTTCTGTTTGGTAAAGCCACAGTTTCCTCCTAATCTCTAACCATTTATCATCATAATCTCCTCCATATCGCTTTGAAATACAGCATTCTGTACAGAATTTAAATGGATCTGATATGTTTTGTTGTCTGCGCCGACTCGTGCATATAATCCATGCTGCGCTTTCATGTCTCTAGTCAACATCTCTGGTCTAAACTATGTGTGTGTGCTGCGGCAGTGTGCGTGACACTAATGTGAAACCAGACTTCATTCACCTCAACTGAAAGCATATTTACACTGTCTGAATCGTTTCCTATAGCATATATAGTGCACTGTGCGTCATTCACCATGAAGAAAATACGAAATGTGGCAACAGCTGACCGATTACAGCCGCAACGGCAGCGTCTAATAGTGTAGGGGGCGGGATGCTTCAGATTCTAGAGAGCATTCGATTGGACAGAAGATGTGATGAGAAGCTGAAATCTGCAATGATGTCATCAAACTCTGTAATCCATTTTAACAGAAGTGAGAGGCTAAGTTTTGAATGCTTATACTGTATCTCATAAATGTGAATTTTGCCATTGTTTTGGAACACACCCGCTTATTAATTATTTAATCTTTAATTAAGACTAACATAGTAATACTAAAAGCTAAAAAACTTCAGGAGGCCGTTTTGATTTCAGGGGGCCTTTATCTCTTTCCCTGCCAAGCGTTTGAAAAAAAACGTTTTCCAGCCATCGCCAGGGTTTTTGACCTTTTTCACAAAAATTAAATAGCCCATTGAATATTTAGTTTGTTTATGAATATCTGAGCATGCAATATATCAAAAGAAAGAGCTGACTCTCTTCTTAAAAAAAAAAAAAAAAATAATAAGTTCCCTTTATCGAGGGAACTCGCACTGCGTCATCGTAGATGACACATCGGGGAACAACCTCGGCGTGACGCTGCTGAGTTCATATCAAAAAAGTCCAATCCTGATTGGTGTTGCGTGATGACGTAACGAGTGACGGCATACCCGGAGGTATAAAGGGATGCCGGCACAAGCAAACGCAGCTTCCTGCTTTCAGCGGTCGCGCTCTGTGTACTGTGTGCAGTGTCTCGGCGTGCAGCACGCCCGGGCCGCTCTCGAGGGAGCGGCTTGCGGTTAGTGCGATAAGCTGCCACTGAGAGTGCTGCGCTCGCGGCTGGCGGTCTTTGACAAGGCCGGCCAGCCTCGCAAGCCTCGCGGTTCTGGGCCAGCTGTTGCCGAGGCAGAGCGGCGACGCAGATCGCGGGGCTCGCAGATGGATCTGTCAGCAGGATTAGGGAATGTCGAGGCATCTCCCTCTTCCTCTGACGATTCAGAGGTCCTTCCGCCACGTGTGGAAGCCCACGCTGCGGCTTCTTCCCAAGAGGCGGAGGATCAGGTGCTCATGCTGTCCGATTCTGAGGGGTCGTTGACGATGAGCACCGAAGCAGGCGCAGTGGGGCAGTTGCCACCCCACTCGCAGGCTATGGAGGAGCTCGTGGAGGTCTTGACTCGCGCTGTGGCCAAGCTGAGTCTAGATTGGCCACAGGAAGAGGTGCACATCCAGCCGCCAAATAAGCTGGATGAGCGCTTCTTCAAGCGCCGAGCCCAGCCTCCGCGTCGGGGTCTGCCGTTTTTGCGTCATTTTTCTGCAGAAAAACCCTTCTCAGCGCGTTTGACTACGCCCCCTGCACTTGACTTCGCTAATGTGCTGGGGGCGTCTGAGAGAGGATATGTTGCGCTGCCGAGGGTTGAAGAGGCACTCGCGGGCCACCTCTCACCCAAGACAGCAGCTTCATTGAAGACCCCGGCATTGCCCTCGAAACCATGCCGAGAGACATCGAGGCTGGTGGGAAGGGCATATAGTGCGGCTGGTCGCGCTGGTGGGTGCCTGCACACTCTCGCGGTTCTGCAGGCCTACCAAGCGGACTTGCTGAAGGAGCTTGATGAGGGTGAGGGTCCCTCCCCGGAGGATGTGACTGAGCTGAGGAAGGCTGCGGATTTGTCTCTCCGCGTCACCAAAGAGGCGGCCCGTGTTATTGGCCGCTCCATGGCGGGTTTGGTGTGCGCGGAGAGGCATCTCTGGCTCAACCTGTCGGGGATCAGGAAGAGAGACAGACACTTTCTCCTGGATTCCCCGATTTTGCCTTCGGGCCTTTTCGGCGGCGTTGTGAGCACCGTCGTCGAGAGGTTTCAGGAGGTGAAAAAGCAGGCGGCCGCCTTCAGCCAGTTCATCCCTCACTGCTGGGGCTCCTTCAGCAGGGCTGCTTTGAGTGGGCAGTCCCAGCCAGCACAGGGCTCCTCGCACCGCGAGGAGGATGCTCTCGCGGGAAGTCCTCGAAGCCAAAGACCGACCTGAGGGAGGTCATTCAGGCTAAGAAGGCTTCCAAGCGGTCCTAGCTGTGGCAGGGCCGCTGAGAGCTGTCCCCCACGGGGTGGAGCGACTGAGGTCGTTCTCCCCCCGAAGCTCTTGGGCAATCGATGTTGTGCTCCCGCAGTCAAAAGGGCTCTGGGCCACATCATTTCCCCGCATTCGCACGCGGCTCTGGCCAGCACATATGAAATCTGCGGCAGAGCAGCGAATGCATTCGCACACCGAAAATCTACCTCGACTAATCCCTGCCGGTTATCCGCTTCAGGGGGTCGAAGGAGAGGTTCGGTCGATACCCCAGGCCAGCCTCGAGAGGCTGGTGCCCTTATCAGAGTATCTCGGCGCATGGTCATGCCTTCCGAATATCTCTGTGTAGAACGGGGCTACAGACTGCAGTTCAGAGTTCCTCCCCCGAAATTTGGGGGGATAGTCTGGACGGTGGTCGGTCCCGAGCAGGTGGGGGTAATGGGGCAGGAAGTACACTCTCTGCTGGTAAAAGGGGCGATAGAAAGGGTCCCCCCGCCGGAGAGAGAGGTCGGGTTCTACAGCCGGTACTTCATAGTCACTTCTGAATCGATCTCTGAGGAGATACAGGTTCGGGATGTTAACCATTCCTGTCATCGTGAGTCAGATTCAGTTCGAGGACTGGTTCGTCACGATAGATCTAAAAGACGCATACTTCCATATCTCCATCCTTCCCTGTTACAGGAGGTTCCTGAGGTTCACTTTCGGGGGCGAAGCGTACCAATATCGGGTTCTTCCCTTCGGCCTAGCTCTTTCACCTCGCACCTTCACAAAGTGCATGGATGCAGCCCTGGCTCCGCTAAAACTCCAGGGCATCCGTGTACTGAATTATATTGACGACTGGCTGATCATGGCCAGATCGTACGATATGGCGGTTCAGCATCGAGATGCTGTTCTAGCCCATATGAGGTGCTTGGGACTGAGACTCAACGCGAAGAAAAGCGCGTTGACGCCCTCCCAGAGAATTACGTTCCTGGGAATAGTATGGGACTCGGTAACGATGCGGGCATGCATGTCACCAGCGCATATCGAGACCGTAAGGGTGGAGGTCTCCAGTATAAGGCTGGGCCACAGCATCACTGTCAAGCAGTTTCAGAGACTGATGGGTCTCATGGCAGCAGCGTCCAGTGTGATTCCGCTCGGCCTGCTCCACATGAGACCACTACAGTGGTGGATGAAAACCAAGGGGTTTTCCCCGAAGGGGAATCCCTTCCGTATGATCAGGGTAACGCGCAGATGCATTCGTTCCCTCGTTATATGGAAGAAACCTTGGTTTCTGTCCCTGGGGCTGGTATTGGGAGCATCATGTTGCCGGAAAACCGTTTCAACAGATGCATCCCTTACTGGTTGGGGCGCGGTCATGGAAGGCAGAGGAGCGAGAGGTCCTTGGACAGCCCAGCATGCTTCGTGGCACATCAACTGCCTAGAGATGCTGGAGGTCTGGAAAGCTCTGAGGAGTTTTCTCGAGGACCTTCGTGGCCACCATGTCCTGATACGATCCGACAACATTGCCATAGTATCATATCTAAATCATCAGGGGGTCTGAGATTGCGCCCTCTGTACAGACTGCCGCATCAGGTCCTCCTGTGGTCCCACGGGAAACTGTCATCTCTCAGGGCAGTTTACATCCCAGGGGATCAAAACCAGGGAGCAGACATCCTGTCGAGGCAGGGGCTGAGGCCCGGGGAGTGGCGCCTCCATCCAGAGGTGGTGGAGGCCATATGCGAGAAGTTTGGCCAAGTGGAAGTGGATTTGTTTGCGTCTCGAGAGACGACCCATTGCCCACTTTGGTTCTCCCTCAGGCATCCGGCTCCATTGGGCCTGGATGCCATGTCACAGACGTGGCCGAGGCTGCGTCTGTACGCATTTCCCCCGATTGCTCTGCTCCCGGGAGTTCTGGAGCGTGTCCGCCGGGAAGGCATTCGCCTGCTTTTAATAGCACCCCGGTGGCCGACCAGGGTATGGTTCTCCGACATTATGGACCTGCTAGACGGGCTTCCGTGGCAGATTCCTCTGAGGAGGGATCTGCTAACTCAGGCGGGGGGGCTCGATCTTTCACCCCCAGCCAGAGTTATGGAACCTGTGGGCCTGGCCCCTGAGGGGGCAGAGCTCATAGAGGAAGGTCTGTCAGCAGGTGTCGTAGAGACTATACTCAGCTCCAGGGCTCCTTCCACCAGGAGGCTGTACAACCAAAAGTGGAGAGTATTTTCCATTGGGTGTAGAGACCGTGAGGTAGACCCAGTTAACTGCGCTGTGGCTTCAGTACTGGAGTTTCTCCAAGATCGGTTTTCCGCCGGGCTTACCCCGTCCACACTTAAGGTGTATGTGGCAGCGATAGGAGCTTTAGGTGAGGGACCTCTGGGGGGGCACCATCTGGTTGTACGGTTCCTCTGAGGAGCGCGGAGGATGAGACCAGTGGCTCGTTCCAGGATCCCTTCATGGGATCTGGCAGTGGTGCTCGAAGGGTTGGTTGACAAAAAAAAAAAAAAACCTTTGACCTAAAGGCTAAGAAAATCATGTTTTTTATTGAAAGACTGTATCCAGATCAGAGAGCGATGATCAAACACAGTAGTAGATCGAGTCCATCAACACCCCTAATACTTGGACAGTCCTGTAGCTCATCCTGGGTCCACATGTCATTCAGTAACATTAGGCAGTTTTGATTAATATGCTGTTTAATGTTGATGATCACATAATTTTTCATTTGCATCTTTGCATTTTTGCATGTGTTTTGATCAGGAGATTCAGTACTCATTCAGAAGATGCGTAATAGTGCCCCCCTAGCACCTAACAGTGAAAAGACTGAAACCTGGAAAATTCAGTTTTTGGCGGGGAAAGTGTTAAAGGATTACTTCAGCGATTAGCATTAAGCTTTGTATCAGTAGAAACCCGGTAGTATATTTGAATTTTAAAATACCCCCCTCATTTCCCCCTGAGATGAGTGAATTATGCAGTTTATTTCTGGAAAAAATTCTCAGATGACGCAAATATTGTCATTTTGCATAATTTTTTGGCCAGACGATAAAGACTACAGCCAGTAGAAAGAGCTAGTTCCATATGTTATCAATCCACCCATAGGGGTGGGATCGCAGTCACAGAATGTAAATGCGGATGGCCGCTCGGCTCGGGCATTCATAACAGAGCGGTGCAGAGCAAAGTGAGTGTTTCAACTTTTCAAATGAATTCCTTTTGAAGTTAAGCTTCCATAGGCATGATCTAAAAATGTGCCGTGGTTAATGTCAGCCACACCGGCGCTTACCCCAGATCTCTTGAAGAATGTTATCTGACTCCTGCTGCGTTTGTGCCGTGACTTTCGTTCGGCTCACTCACATTATATTGAACAGAAGCGTTCAGTTTTTAATTGCATTGTCTGTTCTCTAACTAAACAAAATTATTTTATTACTATGAAAATCAAAACAACGGTGGGGGCGGTGTCATGGTGGGCAAGTAATAACCAGTAGCCGTGGCTTTGGGGAATGGCTTCGTTGGGAAGTGAAGGAAGTGCATTCTGGGAGTTGTCTTTCATCCACGAGACAAAAATACATTTTCTGTCTTTCCTCAAACTAGAAGGCACCAAATTCAAAAATAATTTCACATTTCTACTACATAAATGACTCAGTTTAAATACACCAACTTCTTGCCAGCGCTGAAGTATCACTTTAAGGAATTATTAATTGTAATTTTGTCAAGGACTAGGATGTAGGGCAAAGGAAAACATATTTTGGTAAATGCTGAACATTCACAGCTATCAAATCGGCTCAATATATCTGAGGAATTGGGTGTAATCTCAGCACTGAAGAAATAAGATGCAATTCTAATACAATTATTTACACTCCATCTACCAATCTCCCAGGAAAGTAAGAAAATTCTTCTCTTTCAACATCTTTAATATGTAAGAGCAATCTTTTATTGATGCCATATTGTTGCTGCAGTAGCTGACGTCACATCAGTTCACTTGTATGCTGACCAACAAACAACTCCTTCACCTTGTGGCAATCAACACTCTTCACCCCACTATACACAAGCATGTGGAAAAATGTGGAAATTTAAATAACCTAAAGCAGTGTTGTCCCCTGACAGCCGTGTGGATGTATTTACTGCTTTAATATAGCAAAATCTCTACCAACTGAGACATTTCTTCTATTGTATGGTATAAGCGCCATACCACCTAGTCCTAGTGTCTTTGAATATGGTGCTTATACCATACAACAGAAGAAATGTGTTGTATGGTATAAGCACCATACCACATAGTCCTAGTGTCTTTGAATATGGTACCAAAACCTGGCAGAAAAACTAAACTTACCAGAGAGTTTAATGTGCACCCCGCTTTGCTCCAGAAGAGTGACGTTGACCCGGCTGGTGGTGGCATTGAATGCATTGACTGTTACTGTGGCAGCCTGTCTCTTTCCCAGGTACTCATAGAATCCAGCCCAACCAGAGTTTAAAGAGAACACATCTGCTGGAACTAAACAAAACACATACAGAAATCATTTCTGTATGAAAAAATACATTGCAACATATATACATTATAGCTTCAAAAGTAGTTTGACATTTTGTTACCTAATGGAGCTTGAGTGATCGAATGGAATTTGAGCGTAGTTCAGGCAGACCTCTGATCGCTAAACGATATTAGCTGACGCTCAGTTGAATTGTTACTCCATCTAATCTAATCAACTTTAGTATCACAGACATTTACACCCTCCACCTCATAGTATCTTCATTATCGAGAATTAGATTATGTGTAGAACACTATCGTTACCATTGTATCTTTTCTGTGATATATGCTAAGAAACCTTTGGTTATTATGAAGGCTAAGGGATTATGTTTCAAGGATGTATCTCAAGCTATCTAGTATGGCAGCTTGAGCATCTTCGAGCCTAAGCCTTTCGCCATATCAAAGATTGTCAATAAATTTCATTCTCAAAGTGGTCCTGACTGAAATGCAGTTGCTTTCGTTTCAAGTGTGCCTTAAATGTCCAAGCAAGTGGCATTTTTTTATAGAAAAACATTCACACTTTCAGTATTTTAGGTTTCAAATGACAAAACAATAGTTCAAAATTAATACACAAGCATTCAGACACTATGTTAGTTAAGCATGGTTTAGGTTAATGTACTGACTCTGGGAATTGAATCCATTTATTTGGCTTAATCTACTAACTAAAATAACCAGTTGCTTGAACATAATTCTGTCAGGATCACTATCGTCAAAGTGATAGACAATTAGCAATAGTTTAGACTGGTGGTATGGTTCTGTTATGGGCAAGCTCTCCCTGCACAACCATGCAGCCTAGCATAGATAAGAGCAGGGAGAGCAGTGATAACCCCCCCTAGGGTAAACAGAACAGAAGCAACAATGTATTGCAGATAGCATTTATGTCAATATTAAAATGTACAACCTAATTTGGGAATTTAGTCTGATTCAGCGGGAATCAGATGCTAATTCCTGACTGATGAGTGGAGGAGTTAGGGGGTGCAGGAAGGTAATTAGCTTTGGAGAAACGCGATAGAAGCTGATAATACTGAAGAAGCTTATATTTATATATATATATATATATATATATATATATATATATATATATATATATATATATATATATATATATATATATATATATATATATATATATGCATGCTGCGATAGACCTATAGGTATCAGCTAATGCAAGCTTGACTAACATGCCCTGCCAGAACTTACTCTATATGCTGGATTTATAAAAATGGCCCAGAAATAAAAAAAAAATTGTTATGAGAGAAATGGTTAATTCTAAGAATACTACTTTTTAACTAAGGGTACATTTAAGTGTACAGGTTTTCCTAACCACTTCTAAAACACCAGTTGGCTAACAAAAAGTTAAAATGGGAGAGGCAGTCATTTTAACACTGAAATAATCAAACTTCACCTTTATCTTTGTTACTCTGACATTTAAAAAAAAAAATGTAATTTTCAGAAACAACATTACATGGCCATTATTTCCCATGACCATGGTTCAGCCTCATATAGGCAAAGTTTATTATTGATGACAGCAAAATGGATCATTCAGGGGCAACTTGAAAGGTTTCATACCACAAATCTTGTTTTTCTGCAGGTCTGGATCCTCATTTGATTTGCTGTGTATTTTTGGTCCAACTAGGAAATAGAGCAGATAATTGATTATTTGACATTTGTGGATGTGACCTGCACATTTGTAATGACTGTTAATCAAAGTTTCCTGCTGTAGTTATTCTGAGAATTAGTCAATGCTACAATAGTTCGACACATAGTATTAAGTTTTATACATGCATAAAACCAGACACTCCTATTTCTGTAACAATGTACATATTTTGCAGTTTAAACAAGTTATATATTTAATGTTAAATGTTTTCAAGATTTAAAACTAAGAACATGTATCACTATACATCAATAGGCAGTGTAAGCATTAAAGGAATAGTGAACCCCAAAATATGAGGTCACTACAATCTTTACAATTTTGCCAAGTAAGACATGTTCCTGAGTCAACATATTTAGTTGAAAACCCAAAAACCTTACCCATAATGTATCCTTAAAATCAGAGGGAAAAGGTAACACTGATGTAGAAGCACCTAACCCTGGTTGTAAGCCTAAACTTGACATACACTGTAAACTTGTCTCTCAAATCTGATTGATTGATTGACTGACTGACTGATTGATTGATTGATTGGAATGTTGTTTCAGGATCAACAAAGTTGTTAACCAAGGAACACGTTGCACTCTGTGAAATCACAGTCACAAAAAATTGTATGCTGTTATATCACCAAATGTATGCTGCTTTTTTCCGAGGGTGAGTAAATAATGTCAGAATTTTAATATTTGGGTGAAGTAGCCCTTTAAGGTTATGGATAAACAACTGCTCCTGGCTTCACATTCCTGTCTGTATAAATGAAAATCAGTAGCTACTGCTAGTAAAGTATCCTGCTTAAGGCCAGGATGGACAGAATTCATGAGTCAGCCCTTGTGGGGTTACCAGCCCCATTGTTTCAGTACCTTTGCAAACTGGAGGTTTGCCTGACCACCTCCCATCTGCTTTGCAGGTCCTGTGCTCCGATCCTCCAGATAAGTAGAAACCATCTTGGCATGTATACATGAGTGTGTAACCTAAAGTAGGCAAGTCTATTGCCTTCACGTCTACATGAGATGGCGTCTCAGGCTGCCTACAGGCATGTGCTGAAAAGTTAAAGAGAAAGGAAATTAGGTGGTATTCATCAATCATGTAAACCCATATATAATTTTTTATTTATTTATTTATTATAGTAAAAACTCTACATAAAAGACATAATAAGAAACAACTATTTATTTTTTATTCACAAATAATATGAGGCTGTAACCTGAAGATGTTGATGACCCACATCAAGATGTTGGGTCTAGAAACACACGGTTGGAAGGGCTCATTTCGAGGGGCAGAATAAATGGTTGAGTAACACTTTATGGTAAGGGTACATGAAGTATCATGAATTCATGCATTAATTCATGCATGATTTATGCAGTACTACATGCATTAATATGTCATGAAACATCAGGAACTAACAGGAGTTCAATGTATTCCATTCATGACTTAATGGATTAACAACACCTTTATTAAAATATTAATTAAGATTGGTACATCATATTGAATTGTGTATTGTGCATGATCATAATGCTTTCTATGTTTGCAAAAAACAAAACAAAAAAACAAACAAACACATTTGTCTAATTTATGCATGTAAGACTACTTGAAATTGTTTTATTTATCTGAAGGAGCACATTCAAATTATTAACCTAATTAATAGGCTACTCTGGTTTTGGGCCAAAATTTAATGCTCAGAGCCCTCCCCCAGACAGCATGCTAAATACACATAACCTTTGCTCTATTTAATGTAGCAAATGTAAGTGTGAACTCGTGAATTATTAAAGGAATATACAAAAATCCAAATTAACTTATACACAGGCTAGATCAGTATATAATTAATGTGATTAACTAAAGTTTATCATTAATCATTATCTCTGAGTAAAGCATGTTCATGTCTTTTTCATAGTAGCCAGCAGGTAAATGGTCAGACCCCAAAATCGGCCAATCACAGCACATAGCACATGAATTCTGTTGACATTCAAATACAGTACTCATCATTAACTAAGCATTAGCTTCTCATGATTTCATCATGTGTGTGGCTCCTCAACTAAAGTGGTGACTTGGTCCTTTCAAAAACACTGAACAATGAACAATGTGTTATTGAGGATGGCATAATTGTGAAATGACATGAATTAATGCTTCTTTCATGCACACATTCATGATGATTCATGTACCATAACCATAGCTTAATCCATAGATGAATCCTTTTTTATTTATTTATTTATTTATTTTTTGAGAAGATAGAAAGCATCATGATCATGTATGCATAATATACCATAACTCATGATGTATACCCGTCTTAGTTAACGTTTTAATAAAGGTGTTATGGCCCCCAGAATATTATATTGTATGAATATCTAAACATGCAATATATCAAAAGAAAGAACAGACCCTCTACTTTTAAACAAATAAACAAACAAACAAAAAACTGAATCACAACATTACATTTCTCAGCAAAGAGGGTTGAATTGCTTTTTTAAGCTATTAAAAACTCTCAGCTTTGCTGGTAATGGAGAGAGAGGTGGTGAATTATGGCAAATTATTCATTATTCTCCCTCTCTGTCTCTTTTGAAAAATTAATTCAAATAAATTATACAATCAATTCATAAAAAAAATAAAAAAATAAAAAAAATATATATATTGCACCCCTTTGTTTTTTTTGTATGATTCAAAGCAGATAAAATGCTAGATCTAATGAGTCATAACTGACGAAAATAAATGTCAGTTTTACCCTTCTGGTCAAATACTGCACTGCAAACATCAATAACAGCTTTCAATGGTCAGTGCTGGCAAATGACCATGGTACAAGCAGGGTAATCCCTTACTTAATGCCTTATTTTTTAACAACACTTAAATGTGGGTAAGTTTCATTTAAAAAACAGCCACATTTTGAGCAAAAAACTGAAAATAAATAAATAAATAAATAAATTTGAGACTACATCCAGTTTGAATTCAGGACTATGATCGAAACATAGATGGAGATGATCGAGTTAAAGCTTCACAGTCCAATACCACTTCCTGGGTTGACATTTCATTTGGGTATATTAGGAAGTTTTGATTTATTTGCTGTATAATGTTGATGATCGCGTTACTTTACATACTGTATGAATCTGCTTACATATGATATTGCTTGTTTTTGCTGCTTCTTTGCCTATGTTTTGATCAGGAGATTCAGTACTCTATCAGAAGCTGTATCATAGTGGCCCCTACCATATAACAGTGAAAACCGGGAAAGCTTAAAAGTGTTGTCTCCTACATGTTTAAAATGTACGTCAATACAAGGGGTGATCACAGGGGGTGATTATAGCAATTTTCACAATAGTTTCAAAGTTTCAAAGCAGCTTTACAAAAAAATCATGAGGCTAATGTTTATAATATATGAATAATTGAATGCCTTCATGATTAGACCTGGGGGATAATACATTTTAAAAAGTTCAATGATATAAACAATCAAGCAGCTGAAATCAGTTAACTCTACATGAGTGTATGGTATAAAGTTATATATACAATATAAAGTTGGATGTGTATATTCAACTGTATATAATGATAGCTATTATAAACACTTTGCGACAAAATGAACAAACAAGCGGATATTTGTTATATAGTATATGTCCCTTTATGTGAGTATACTGTATGGATGCAGATAAAGTTGTATAAACTACATATCCAACTTTGTATACAGAGCTGTACGATAATACAGTTAACATTTTGCGAGGATATAAATCAAACATCCAAGATTTGCTATATAATGTCCACTCACCTAAAGGATTATTAGGAACACCATACTAATACTGTCTTTGACCCTCTTTCACATTCAGAACTGCCTTAATTCTACGTGGCATTGATTCAACAAGCTGCTGAAAGCATTCTTTAGAAATGTTGGCCCATTTTGATAGGATAGCATTTTGCAGTTAATGGAGATTTGTGGGATGCACATCCAGGGCACGAAGACCACATCCCAAAGATGCTCTATTGTGATGAGATCTGGTGACTGTGTGGGCCAGAACAGTGAACTCATTGTCATGTTCAAGAAACCAATTTGAAATGATTCAAGCTTTGTGACATGGTGCATTATCCTGCTGGAAGTAGTCATCAGAATTGGTACACGGTGGTCATAAAGGGATGGACATGGTCAGAAACAATACTCAGGTAGGCCATGGCATTTAAATGATGCCCAATTTGCACTAAGGGGCCTAAAGTGTGCCAAAAAAACATCCCCCACACTATTACACCACCACCAGCCTGCACAGTGGTAACAAGTCTCATTCTGTTTACGCCAAATTCTGACTCTATCTGAATGTCTCAACAGAAATCGAGTCTTATCAGACCAGGCAACATTTTTTCAGTCTTCAACTATCCAATTTTGGTAAACTTGTGCAAATTGTAGCCTCTTTTTCCTATTTGTAGTTAAGATGAGTAGTACCCGGTGGGGTATTCTGCTGTTGTATCCCATCCACCTCAAGGTTGTGCATGTTGTGGCTTCACAAATGCTTTGCTGCATGCCTCAGTTGTATTGAGTGGTTATTTCAGTCAAAGTTGCTCTTCTATCAGTTTGAATCAGTCGGCCCATTCTCCTCTGACCTCTAGCATCAACAAGACATTTTCGCCCACAGGACTGCCACATACTGAATGTTTATCTTCTTTTCACACCATTTTACTTTTAAACCCTAGAAATGGTTGTGCATGAAAATCGCAGTAACTGAGCAGATTGTGAAATACTCAGACCGGCCTGTCTGGCACCAGGTTGTGGATGTTGTGGCTTCATAAATGCTTTGCTGCATACCTCGGTTGTAACGAGTGGTTATTTCAGTCAAAGTTGCTCTTTTATCAGTTTGAATCAGTCGACCCATCTGGCACCAACAAGAATGCAATGTTCAAAACTGCTTAAGTCACCTTTCTTTCCCATTCTAACATTCAGTTTGGAGTTCAGGAGATTGTCTTGACCAGGACCACACCCCTAAACGCATTAAAGCAACTGCAATGTGATTGGTTAATTAGATAATTGCATTAATGAGAAATTGAACAAGTGTTCCTAATAATCCTTTAGATGAGTTAATAAATTGCTTTACGTGAGTGTTCTTTGTATATGCAGGTAAAGTCGAATCCAACTTTTAATATATGGCTTGTAAATAATATAGGTAAGATTTTTATTTTTGTTATATATAATAGTTATTATACATATTTGCTATATAGTACATTCTGCTTAATGTGAGTGTACTGTATGTATTCAGGTAAGTATGAATATAATTATTATATTAGTATAATTTAAGCCAATGATGCTATTTGGCTTTGAAATGTATATAAGAGTAAAGAGTCAGTATAAAAGTTTCACATAAACAATTGATATCAGGCAATCCTGATGTCTGGGAATTGATAATAGCTTTGGCTTTAAAAATCCTGATCAGAGCATCTTTCAAAAATAAGAGAATTGCAATAAAAACAATATCAGAAAAATTTACAGTGGAGTCCCAGCTGCATACTGTAGAAAGGTTGAGATAAATCCACACTACTGAAAGAAACGTTCTGGGACATGCCTTGAGTGCTGCCATCTTCCATAATATATGAACCATGTCCTCACACCTCACTTTTCGTCAACTCAATTCTCCCTGCTTCTCAGCTTTTGACAGTTTGACTTTTTTACACCGACAAGACGCCCTAAGGATTTGGTAGGGTGTGCTATCAAAGGGGTCCACAAATTTCAAATTTATGTACAAGCAGTTTAAACAAAGCTAACTTTATTTCTTAGGCCCACATCTGTTCCTTTTCCAACAATCATTTCAATACAAAAGAATCACAACGTGGAATTCAAATATAGAGGATGATCACTGGGACATTGGCGAGGATCAAGTGCATGACACTTCTTAGAGAACTTCTATCAAATAGTAGATTTGCAAGAGCAAACTTCTCTCTGCTAAGCTGTCAGAGTCTTTGACATCAGCACTCTCAGTTGCCCTAAATCTGAAGTAATCTGTACTTCTTCAAACAAAGACCTCCTGCAGTAATTTCCCGTATAAAGATTTTGCTCTCTCTCTCTCTCTCTCTCTCTCTCTCTCTCTCTCTCTCTCTCTCTCTCTCTCTCTCTCTCTCTCTCTCTCTCTCTCTCTCTCTCTCTCTTTCTCTTTCTCTTTCTTCACCTACCTTTGTTTTCCTGATAGTACATCATCAATCAAAAACTGATGAAACCTTGTTTCGCATATAACACTATGGCTGCATTCCAAAACCTAGGGAGCTGCTTTGCTGTCAGATGCCAACACAGGAAGCTTCCATTTGAGGCAGTATGCTAAGTGTAATGGAACCTCATAAGTGAGTGATCAGAAGCAGCCAGCTAAAGAAGGAAATAGTGCTTTTTGCACAACAGATCTGACTCTCAACTGAGTTTGCTGTAAGGAGGCTGCAAAGCAAACACTGTGATAAGATTGCCTTTACACTAAACAATTTTAGCTCAGATTTTTCACTCAACAATAACTGGAGGGCCGAATTCTGTGTAAGCTTGTTTACGCCACAGAAATATAATAATAAAAACATGGTAATTGAGATTTTTTCATCTCATAATTTATCTCATAACTTTTTTTTCCCCGCAATTCTAAATCCCCCCCAGAAATGGACTTTATAACTCTCAATTGTGATTTTATATTTCACAATTATGAGAAAAAATAAATCTGAATTGCGAGATACAAACTCACAATTGTGAGAAAAAAGGATATCGCAGGTTATCTGACTTTATATCATGCAATTCTGACTTCAACTCACAATTCTGACTTCATCAGCCCTATTTTAACGATCTGAGTGCATCAAAAGTGTTGCACCTTTTAATGAGTCATGGGTGTGTTTTGGGTGTAACATGCAAAGTCTCATCTCAGAGTCTCATCTCCCATTCCCTTTAAAAGCCAGTTGAGCTTGCACCATGGTGGATTCGCTATTTACAAGCCAGAGTTTGCAAGTGGGAAGACTATAAATGCTTTATCCCCTTTTTTAACATTAAAAAATAAATGTGTGCTACTGTGCGTCCCTGTGTGTGTAATAAGCAGAGTGTACAGTTTTATGCACCCGCCTATATGTCTAATGGGGCAGTCGTTTTCAGTTGCCTCAAAACAGCAAGGCGCCAACAACGCACTTGAACACACTTTGTTTTCAGACCAGCACACCCATTTGTGAACAGATGGCTGTGAGTGCATTTGCTATTTAAACAACGTGGTAATGATAACAATGATGGGTTAAAACTAGCAAAAAACACTGCTCTGGGTGTACGACAGGGCCATATATCTCACAATTCTGATATTATATCTTGCAATTCTGACTTTATAACACACAATTCTGACTTTATAACACACAATTCTGACTTTATATTACGCAATTCTGACTTTATAACACACAATTCTGATGATATTTAATGTAATTCATCAGACTTTAATATCATTTATAATTTACAATTTATAATCACAATCGCAAGTTCATTCGGAGAAAAAGTCAGGATTGCGAGATCCTTTAAAAACTTTTTTTAAAAATGGTGGTGGAAACAAGCTTCTATATAATTTAGTATACTCCCCATTAATAAAACATAGTATGTACAGGTAAGCTGATCCCACAAAGTATCCTGTTTTCCCATAAAGAAAGCTTAATGTAGAATTTAGTGTGTTGCGGTCATATGCATAATTAGTAATTTGTATATGTAATTTGATCTTTTAATATCACTGTCTTAGTTCATTCAGAATATGTTGTGACTGAAATACTGTGGCAGGTGCATGAATCGCAAGTGCTGATAAATTGTCCTTTGTTCACATATCTTATTCTTCTTTTGAAAAGGTGATCTAAATATCCATGGCTTGAAACACATGGAAAATTGACAGGTCTGTGCTGCAGTTCTAAGTGTGTTTTGTCCTCCAGATTTCTATGCCAGCCACGTCACTGAAAACTCTAAAAAAAAAATTTGATACGAATGCGTTATATTTATAATTCTTGCTTGTTTTCCATCTTGGACTGATTTTTTTCCACTGACCTTGTCACACTGATCCTGGTGGTATTGCCTTTTCTGCAAAGGATACATGTGATGCTAATTTAGAATTTGGCCAAGAGAAGATTTCTCAGAACAGCCTTCACGCTCTGGGGCGACTATGATGCTGCCAACACAGACAGCTCACTAGATTTTGGAACCTTGTCTGTATAGCAAGACTTACCAACACACTCTGGTTGCATCCCACTCCATGTTAAATTTTCTAAACACGTTCTCGTTGTTGAGCCGAGGATGTGATAGTTTTTCCGACATCTGAAGAATATTTTACTTCCGACCTGAAAGAAGAGAGTTATTGAGACTGAAATCCTGAAACCCAAGAAGCATAACCTGTA
The DNA here is from genome assembly GCF_024679245.1 of Pseudorasbora parva. NCBI lineage: Eukaryota > Metazoa > Chordata > Actinopteri > Cypriniformes > Gobionidae > Pseudorasbora > Pseudorasbora parva. The sequence continues at coordinate 34,436,628 of NC_090188.1, read as the reverse complement.
ATTTACTCAACTAAAGGACAGGAAATGATTGAATGTCATTTATCTTACCTCAAATCCCTGAGCCTGGACTGGAATTCCATATGCCGGAGTTCCGGGATCCTTACATGCACTGTTGGTTGGATCTACAAATAGATGTTCAAACCTTTTATAACAAATTTATCTGGTTCAACTGGTTCAAATTTATGGTAAAACTTTACAATAAGATCACATTTTTAACATTTAACAAGTGTTAACAATGAGCAATACATTTTTTATTATTATTATTATTTATTTATTTATATAGCACACATAATACAACAGACGTTGCCCAAGGTGCTTCACAAATAGTATGATAAAACACTTAATTAAAAGTTTCATATAAACAATCACTACAATATAAAACAAAACACAAATAAGTGACGTTACAGCAAGACACAACAACATACTAGATCACTTCCATCCAACAGGCCAGGCCGCACTAGACTGATCCCCAAACAACATCTAAAAAGTAGGTTTTCAATAATGATTTAAACATAACTAAAGATGTTGCTGATCTGAGTGAGTGCGGAAGATCATTCCACAGTTTTGGACCCACTCGAGAGAACGCTCTGTCACCTTTATATTTATAATTTGTTCTTGAAATCACAAGGAGAGTTTGATTTTACGATCTTAATGACCTAGACGGGATGTATAACGACAATAACTCAGAAGGTATGGTGGGGCCAAATTATGTAGTGCTTTAAAAACCAGAACAATAATCTTGTAGTGCAACCTATACTCGACTGGCAGCCAATTTAACGATCTCAATAAAGGTGTAACATTTGTTACAGTATATATCTTCGTTTAGAGGCCTTTTTCAACTAATAATGTATTTTTTTTTTTTTTTTTTTTTTTTTAGTTTTGGCTGTCCATCTAGACGACAACAGCACTTTGTGGGCCTGAAGATGGAAACTTTTAAAAACGTGTTTGAAAAAGTGCAGTTAAAAAAAAAAAAAAAAAAAAAAAAAAAAAAAAAATTATATGGAACTTCATTGTAAAGTTAACACCAAATGTATTTATTATCAGTTTTTATTATTAAATAATAAAATACACAATAATAAAGTATTTCAAAAGTATTTCAAACATTTTGTGTTATGTTGCTACCTTATGTTAAACTACTTTAAATTCCTTTTTTCACATAGATCAGTTTTTTTTTTTTTTGCTTTGTCATAATGGTGATCGGTGAACTTTAAAAGGAAAAACAGAGATAAATACATTGCATAAGTATTCAAGCCCTCAAATCCTTAAAACAAAGCTCAGCACCTTTACAGCCTCAAGTAGTTTTGGGTATGATGTTATAAGCTTTGCACATCTGCATTTGTCAATTTTCTGCCATTTCTCTCCCTAGTTCCTCTCAAGCTGTGTGCTTATTCATTGTCACTGTCCTGTTGGAAGGTTAACCTTCTGCCCAGTCTGAGGTTCTGAATGCTCTGGACTAGTTTTTTTTATAAGGCTTACATTGTTGAGATTTCCTTCTACCCTGATGAATGCCCCAGCCCTTACAGCCAAAAAAAACACCCCCACAGCATGATGCTGCAACCACCACACTTTACTATTAGGATGGTATTTTGCAGGTGATGAGCAGTGTCTGGTTTCCTCCAGACACGACTCTTGGAACTGAGGTTCAGACCAGAGAATATTGGTTCATACAGTCTGAGTGAATCCTTTAGGTGCTTTTATTTTTTGTGCAAATTCTAAGTGGATTTGCATATGTCTTCACTAAGGAAATGTCTCTCGAGTCTGACCAATCTGCCATAAAGCCCAAATCCCTGGGTGTCGCAGTAATATTTGTCCTTCTGTAAATTTCTCCCATCTCCATATATGATCATTGAGCTTAACCAGAGTGGCCATCAGCTATTGGTTATCATTCTCTCTATCCAAAGCCCTTACATCGATTGCTCAGTTTGACCAGGAAGCCAGCTCTAGGAATAGTCCGGGTTGTTCCAATCTTTTTTCATTAAGGATTATGCAGGCTACATGCTTCTTTAAACCGTCAATACAGCATTTTGGTAGTCAATTAGTCGGATATGCATTTTCAGGTGTTAGATCTTTTATTGTTTGGTTTTTACCTTTCCAACTCATACTCTTTTAATTAAATTTGCACATATCAACTCCACTCAAAGTTTAGTAACATCTATAGGTCAAATTGTAATGCTCCTGAGCAAAATCTTTTCAGTGTACATATTTTCAGTTTTTTTATTTTTAATATTTGGAAGAATATTAAATATATTTTTTCCAAGGTACATAGTGCCTCACCGATGCAAGAAGGCTGCATTCCACTCCAAGAACCGTCTGCCTCACAAACTCTTCTGGAGGAGCCCACCAGCAAGAACGGCGGTCTGCAGTAGAATGACACCTCTGATTTGTAGGTGAACTGCTGGCCCTCTATGTAGCCCTCTGCCGGGGTGCCTGGATCTCCACACAGCACAGCTATAAAGGACCCAAGTCAAAAAGTTAGCATGCTAGTTCTCACAGTATCAACATTACAGTATGTGTGCAAGTATGTGTGTGTGTGCAGATATATCCCCTAAAATCTGAGTTCACCTACAATGTGTGGATCAGCCAGAGGTGCCAATGAGAGACAATATTAATAAGCATACTAAATGATGTTTGAAAATGTACAAAATAAAAATACAATAAAACAATTTTAGGAGTTAGGTTTAGGTACAGTTAGTATTGGTCAGTATATATATAAAAAAAAGAATATGGTAAGTACCAAAAATAACTTTTTTGGGAAGCCCAGTTGTGAAAGTGCAATTTAAAAGTTCAGGTATCTAACTTGATGTTCTGACTTGAGTTATACTGTTTATTTATGCTTCTTAAAGGAATATTTCTGCTGAGCTGCAAACAGACTGGTTTAAACATGTTCTTAAGCTGTGACTGTATTCCCCAGTATAGCACAGCCTCTCATATCTTATTGCTTACTTTACATGAAATCAGATGCATACATTATATTGCCAAAAGTTTTGGGATGCCTGCCTTTACATGCACATTATCTTAAAATGAGATCTCATTCTTAATCCATAAGGTTTAATATGGAGTTGGCCCATCCTTTCTCACCCTTTCTCCATTCTTCTAGAAGCGCATTTGTGAGGTCAGACACTGATGTTGGAAGGCTTGGCTTGCAGTCTCCGCTCTAATTCATCCCAAAGGTGTTCTACCGAGTTGAGGTCAGGACTCCATGCAGGCAAGTCAAGTTCCTAACCATCAAACTTGCTCATCCATGCCTTTGGTAGCATGAAATTGCCAAAATGTCTTGGTATGCTGAAGCATTAAGAATCACTTTCACTGGAACTAAGGGGCCAACCCCAACCCCTGAAAAACCCGCACTCATCCATCACAGAATTGTGAGATAAAAAGTTTACAATTACCTTTTTTTTTTATTCACTGTCGGAAACAAGCTTGCATACATGACAGTTTGACAACCTGACTTTTTTTTAATCTACAGTAGTTCTCAGAGCGCATCCATCTTTAAAGGGTCATAAAACCCCAAAACACTTTTTTTTTAGATGTAAACAGATATGTATAGGCTGCACATCATTGAAAACACTAAGGGTACTCATTAATGGTATTCATATGTGGAAAAAAAGAAGAAGTTATTTTTGCATTTTTCAGAGCGATTTCTGTCTTCCGGTTTGAAAAGCTGAGTCGGAGTAACGTCACAAATGCTGACGTCAGCGTGTGCTTTTCGGCCCAAGTATGGGCTGCTGGGGACATGCTGACGTTGACCGCTCCGATCGATTCTCGATATACATTCATGACATAAAGCTCATTCAGTCCAAACACTGCGCTGTAGTATGCAAGATAATTTAGTTAATATGCATGAGATAGTCACTTCTGTCAGGCTCGTCTTCCATCATTATTCAGTCCCTCCAGTTTTTCGCGATTCCGCGATCGCTGAATACAATGCAAAATCAGAAAAATGTCGAATTTTTTTGCGATCCTGCATAATTTGCCATTTCACCGCAAAATAATCACAAAAAAAATATTTTCAATAACAAAAAATAAAAATAAATATCTAACTGAACTATCTCTTATTTATTTAAAGCTTTAATACATTGTTTTCATGAGAATTTCAGGCCTTGGGGTGCTTGCACAGTGTGTCTTTGTAAAAACGAAAGTAAATCTTTCTCTGTCTGCCATCTCGTCTCGCATAGGCCTAAGTGCCAAGGACCGGACGAAATGATTACTCTAGATGGATGAATGACCAAATAAAAGTATGATATTCCCGATAACACTAAAAAAGAGTTAATAAAAGCGTTGTAGCCTATACTACGAACTCAATTCGCTCCTGACACACGGACCGATGTCAGACTGGCGGATGATTGTTTGCCGGCTGTCAGTGCTCGCGAGTATACAGATCTGTTTTTATGTAGGCTTATGCCCTTGAACAATCATAATCAAATACACCCATTATTATGTCTAAATGTCCGTCTTGGCAGTGTCTTGAGTGAATAGGTTTGGGAAGTGTGACAGTATAGGCTATAGGCTTTTGGGTCCGTGTATTAGCCTACTGCAGCAGTAATCTTTAAAGTGAAAGCAACCGCAGCCTATAGGCCACCTATCAAAAAACAACCACTGAACAAAACAAAAAAAAAAAAAAAAAAAGTAGCCTGACTTAAACGATAAAAAAACCACTTCAAAAAGCATTTTTGTATTTATTTTTCATTGTATTTATTTGTCCTCATATCATTTGTTTATTAGTTCTTATTTTATTACTGACTGTTTACTTGATTAATTAATTATTTGAGAACTTTTTATAAAAGGCAATTGCTTATTGCTGTATTTACTTTTCCCAGATATTTCCCACCCTAAGCGATCATGTTATTAAAGCTAATAGTAGGCTACACCACTATACTAGCCTTTTTGTGTAAGATACCAAAATAAACAAGATTTGTGCATTTTGTTTGTTCTATTGTTGTGTATGACTATTGTGCATCTAACATAATACATAATATGGTAAATGTGGTATCTTAATTATTTAAAAAAACATCGCAACATTTTTCGCACATTTCTGGAAATTACCTCCACAAAATCAGTCATATTGATCGCAAAAATCACAAAAAAATATTGTGAAAGCATGCAGAAAATTTGTGCTGATACGAAGTAAGGGCGCCGAGCGAGCTGTAACCGGGCGCCGTCTGTGGAAGCCTTTGCTACAAAGGCTCAGTAAAGTAAAATTAACTTGAGGAATTGCACGCCAAACCTGCAAGCGTTGACTATCTTATTTATGTCAGGAGTGCAAAATAACCAATCTGTAGGTTAATGAACAATATTTTTGATGAAATATCAACAAGAATCAAAAGCCACCTTTTCGTTTTATTTGTGGTCATAGTCATAGACATGCACTAAACCACATGTGTTCGGGCTCTTAGTGCATATTTGGACAAATATAGATTTAGCTGCCGAGTGACAGGGCACGGATCATCACGGCAACCAAGCGTTGTGCACTTCAGATGCGCGGTCAAGACTATAAAACCGCAAACCCTTTCGCTTTTACCCCAATCTAGAATTACACCTCATTATATCGCATTTGCTAGCATGTTCGTGGGTGGTTCATGTTCTCTTATCACGTCGGCGCGTTGTTCATCTTGCCAAACAGCATGCATATTTGGACAAATATAGTTTAATTATCACATGTTTGCATACAGAAATATTTCGTCATACAGAATAACATTTATTTTCATTTCTCACTGAATTATGCTGATTTGAAGAGCTGAAAAACGTGCGATCTCTGCTGCACGCCACTTAATGTCTCAGAGCGCTCTCATTCGCTGTACTCATCACTCATTTAATCTCACTGTGGTAAACAATGCCAATGTGAACCAAGAACATGTCTCAGAACCGCTGTAACTGCTGCTGTTGGTATCGCTAATCTTAATGCACCTAATGACACTCCCCTATTTATGCAAACCATTCCCTCTTTCCACAAAATACCCATCCCACCTTTTCACAGTCGACCACTCCCCTTTTAAGAAGCCTTTTCAAATCGAAGGTGTGAAAAAACACAGCTGCAGCAGGGGGGTTTCATGACCCTTTAAATCTTATAGATAACACTTAATATAGTCTAAATATATATATATATATATATATATATATATATATATATATATATATATATATATATATATATATATATATATATATATATATATATATATATATATATATTATTGTGATTTTATTGTGTTCATTGTGTACAACAGCTATTACAAAGATGATATTACAATTTTTGTTTGGATGATCCCTTACGAAACAAAAATATATGGAAAATATCATGTAATACATTAGGCAATATATTCACATATATGGGATTTAAAGCAGCACTTGGCTACTTTTGCTCTCGGGGTCCCCCTACAGTTTGGAAAAAATAATGTCCTCAACTACTGTCGTAAGATCTGTCATCCTACAACAGGGGATGCCATCGCGCGTGCATTTGTTGACATGACAACCCTGATAGCCCTGAACTAGTGATGCGTGGGTCGTCTCATAACCTGCAGACCCCGTATGTCTATTTAATGGTCGCGGGTGCACGGCGGGTTGTAAAAATATATACAGTGGTGCGGTGCGGGCCAAATAACTTCATAAAAGTGGCGCCGCGGGTCGTGCAGCACTAACAGTTCCCCTGAACACTGCAAGAGGAGTTCAGAGTTCTTCTGGTAACGTTACAGTCAGTGGCATGTTTCAGCATGTCATATGAATATGATTTCATGGATTTTATTTTTTTCAAACGCCAAATAATCACGATGCTCACGTTTACAAGCCAGCATCATTATAGTAGTCTATTGGTTACCGTTTTACAGAATCTATATGATACTTCAGTTCAATGTTTGAGTGGTAGCTCACCGTAACAAGCAGGACAGCATCGGTCGGCCACGCCTTCTTCAGCTCACGCCGACGAGCAAATGCTGGTCCAATGTTGATCCTCGTCCTGCCTTTAATCCGATCACTTTTTCGTTTCCTCTTATTGCTTTCCTCCAACAAAACCTTTTCTTTCTTATTTGTCTTTGCTGCTTCGGACATGACTATATTATCCTACGAACAAAGTTGGGCTCGCACGTCCGAATTTAAGGAAGTGTGGGTGTTGGTGGAAGTGACGTATATGCCGTAAAGCAGTCAAATTTTGTAGTTCTTTTTGTTCTTGGGTTACTACCCGAAACCCGAAGTTTAAAAGTACGATTAAAAACGATACAGACCCCATCAGCCTATGGCAGACGTGTCATTCAACCTATTGTAAGTCGATTTATCATCACAAGAGTCTTAAAAAATATATTATGAAGGTTGAAAAGTTACCTAGTGCTGTTTTAGGATTTATATTTTCCAATATATTGCAATATATTGAAAGCGGCAATCATTTGTATATTTTGTAATATATTACATGAATATATAATATATTTTATAATACCATCGATATATTATTCCATATATTTACAATATATTAAAATATATTTCAAGTAATATATTGGTAAATATATTTTCCTTTCGTAAGGGATAAAAATCACAAATGTTTCTAATTGAAGGTCATTTTAAAAGAGGAGTTTGAAACCAGCAAAACCACTGCTAGAAAGAACAAACATTTGACATCAAACATTTAGTTACTGTGACAGTCCTCATGACATCTTTCCAGTGAGACAACTGGATAACTAGCCCTGCTCTCCTCTATATATAATAGTGCTTCTTGGCGTGGGTACTACTTTTACAACCAAAAAAATCCTTGTTAAAAGTGTATATATATATATATATATATATATATATATATATATATATATATATATATATATATATATATATATATATATATATATATATATATATACACTTTTAACAAGGATTTTTTTTTTTTTTTTTTTTTGGTTGTAAAAGTTGACATTGTGTCAAAGGCTTACAATAAAAGCCAAAAGGATTTAACAGCAGATTCCGTGCATGCACCTCGTACCTTTCACACTGCATGCCGGAAAGCCAGGCTACTTGAGGGATCCATTTGTGATGTGTTGACACTTGTATTGAAAATGTCAAAACAGGTTTTATGATGTGCTGTAGCTGCGTTTCACACAATTTCAGTCAAGCCATGAACCTTCCATCATAGCGACACAATATTCCAAACACAACAACTACGTCCACAGAAAATATCAACTTGTGGCCCCTATATATATTTAGAGCTGGGTGGAGTGGTGATATAGCAAAGTATCTACCATCTTGACAAATTTCTGCCATCACATCATATGTACAATTACATACATGCCATTAATTCTGCAGAAGATGCATTTGCATGGGTATCGGTTGCCATCAGGATTTCTTTTTACTTTAAATGTGAGTGTGACCAAGAAATGTACCTTGTATATTGCAAATACATATTTCCTCTAATTTCTAGTGGACACCAAGAACTACAAAAAAGGATATACACACAGTGGGTATGGAACGTATTCAGACCCCCTTACATTTTTTTGAGCACACCATATTGACAGAATGACACAGAATTGTTGACATTTTTGCAGATAAAAGAAAAAAGAAAAAGAAAAGCTGAAATATCACATGGTCCTAAGTATTCAGACTCCATATTGGAGTCATTCAGGTGTTTTTAGCAAACTTTCATGTGTCTTGCACTGAGGAGAGGTTTCCGTTGGTCCACTCTCTGTCATAAAGCCCTGACTGGTGGAGGGCTGCAGTGATGGTTGACTTTCTACATCTTTCTCCCACCTCCCGACTTCATCTCTAGTGCTCAGCCACAGTTATCTTTGGGTTCTTCTTTACCTCTCTCACCAAGTCTCTTCTCCCCTGATTGCTCAGTTTGGCCGGGTAGCCAGCTCTATGAGAGGTTCTGGTTGTCCCAAACGTCTTCCATTTAAGGATTTTAGAGGCCACTGTGCTCTTAGGAACCACAGTGCAGCAGAATATTTTTGTAACCTTGGCAGGATCTGTGCCTTCCCACAATTCTGTCTCTGAGCTCTTCAGGCAGTTCCTTTGACCTCATGATTCTCTATTGCTCTAACATGCACTGTGAGCTGTAAGGTCTTATATAGACAGGTGTGTGGCTTTCCTAATCAAGTCCAATCTGTATAATCAAACACAGCTGGACTCAAATGAATGTGTAGAACTATCTCAAGATGATCATAAGAAATAGACAGCACCTGAGTTAAATACATGAGTGTCACAGCAAAGGGTCCAAATACTTAGGACCATGTGATATTTCAGTTTTTCTTTTTTGATAAATCTGCATAAATGCAACAATTCTGTGTTTTTCAGTCAATGCAATGTTTTTTTTTCTGTCAATGCAGTGTGTACATTAATGAGGAAAAACATAACTGAAATTATTTTAGCAAATGGCTGCCATATAACAAAGAGTGAAACAATTAAGGGGGTCTGAATACTTTATGTTCCCACTGTATATATATCACAGCCTCATTTTCATTTGTAATTAAATATGCTGTCTACTGAAGCAAATTATATTGTTTACATCCTCTTTTCATGGATGTGCTAATGAGATTTCATTTTGTCTTCTGTTAATGGAACAGAGAAATACTTACGCAGACACAGAGGGATTTCACCACGCCATGTGCCATTCCCTTCACATGTGGCTATTCCAGGAGAGGACAACTGGTATCCTTCAAAGCAGCTGTAGGTAACACTAGAACCCCACTGCAGGTCTGAGCCCTCCACTTGCCCATAGTGGATAGTGGGAGGCTGGCCACACATGATTACTGAAAAACACCACAACAACCAAGTTGCACAGAATTCAATATTCAAGAACTGGATCAACTTATTTTTAAGATGGAATTAGAATTAGACACAACACAATGGATGGAATTACAGAAATGTAGTATTTGACCCTCTGGTGCTCCTCGCATGGTGGTCAAAAATGACCACATTTTAATGAGATGAATGTACTATATTTAAGTTTTTTAAAAATGTAGGCTATTTCATGGTACTAAATTATATTTATGCAGAAGTTATGATACATTTATTATTTATTACCTGTTAACCAATTTTTGAGCTCAGACCTGAAAATGTAATTTCCAACAAATGGAAATTGAGCTTTGGAGCACAGACTTACATTCGGCTTCTGTTTAAAGAAGACACTTGGCAGATTATTTCTGAAGTGAAAAAAAAAGAAAACTTAAAAAAATAAAAAAATAAAAAAAATATATATAAAAGTTTAAGTTTGTTAAACTGTGAAGAAACCAAAGCCAAAAATCTAAACTATTTGTGTTCCAGCTTTAAAGATGATATATACAAAATATCAAAAAATAAATTTAGTAAAATTTTTATTGGGGCAATTTTGACTGTGAGGAGTACAAGTGTGACTTTTTTCCCCCATAATTTAACTTTTTTTGTGTTTACATTGTATGCTCATATGGGTTCACATAGCAAGTGCCAAAACCTTTACCAATTTTAGTATTATTGTGATTATCAAAATCTAAAAATGTTTGGTCAAAAATTAAGAGCACCAGCTGATGAAAACAATGGAATGTTGTAGGGCTGGGCAAAAAAATTATTTTATCGATTAACTCAAGTGTGTAGTTTATGTCGATTTGTGTGAATGAAAATGGGTTCTCTCTTTAACAGCCGCCATTTTTTTTTAAGTTTTTTATTTAGACCATTTTGTGGCAAACAAACACTTTTATTTTTTAAAAAGATATTGACTTATAAGCCACTTATTGACTTATTATCCATTTCCACTCACACTAATATATGAAGAAAAGTAGGAAGTCGCAAAGTCTCATGGAAAACTAAACTTTTCTTCAAATTGTAACTTAATTACACAGAAAACAAGTAAAGAGCTCCTTTAATAATCACTGAAGCTGTTGGTCAGTTCAGTGTGACACTATTGAAGAACAATGGTAACCTTTATTTAATAAGAGCATAATATTTACATTTTCCCTATACGTTTTTTCCACATTACTGTTGTTAATAAAAGTAAATTTTATCTGCATATTAATTCATAAACCTTTGATATGTATACTGTGTATTGGAAAATATATGGTGCCCATTTATATTGTTGAATAGCCGGGGTTTATTCACATGCTGAACGTTTTGGACCTAGACGTCTGGATACCCCAGGTAAGCGCTACCAAGCCACAAATATTTTACCTAAACAAAATAAAGTTAAAACTTGTTTTGAACAATTTCTTTGTCATCTGCAGATTGATTTTAAGTATGAGGGGGAAAAATCGATTTAAATCGTAAATCTGATTTTTTTTTTTTTGTGAAAAAACCTGGGATGTTGTGTTAAAAAAATATATTAAATTGATGTCACAATTTTAACTTGTGAACATTTTTTATTTGTTAATTGTAAAATACATCTTAACTGATCGCACACATTTCTCAATACTGTAAATAAATAAATAAATAAATAAATAAATAAATAAATAAATAAATAAATAAATAAATAAATATAAACAAAAACATATTTTAATTTTGCTATAAAGCATCACTTAATTTACACTAAAACTGACATCAACATTTTGCACAAATTAGAGAAAAATGGAAATGCTCTCTCCCACCAAAAAAAATAAAAAACATGTTATCAAAATAATTAAATACAGGTAGCTGATGCTTTAAATTCGTATATGAACATTTTAGGTGCTGTACCTGTCCTGGACATAATTGACTGCTACCTTTTGACAAATGCATTTTTTAATAGTCCCATGTAAGTGTTTTTTATTTTATTTTATTTTATTTTATTTTATTTTATTTTATTTTATTTTATTTTATTTTATTTTATTTTATTTTATTTTATTTTATTATTTGGCATATATAATATTGCAGGAAAATCTATAAGATATTTTATTATTTATTAATTATAATTAAGGTATTTTAAACACTGATTATCAATACAAAACTAATGTTTCTGCAAATGCTACATATAGCATTAAAACTTTGAATTTCATTTCACTGTCCTACATTCAAATTGAAATTCCACATTCTGTTTGCTACCTCAGTTCAAACGAATGGATGGATCTAGAAGTCGTTTTAAAAGGCATTCTGAACAGCCGACAGCCCTGATTTCATCACCATCATTATTATTGACTGAAGATGTGTCCAAACCCAACACCTCCTTCTTTCACTTGTTCAGACTAGGGAAAGTGAGATCTAAACGCACTGTATGCTAACAAGGGGCTTAGATTTATATGCCCTTTGCTTGATCGTTATGTTGCATTTGCTAACAGGAGGAAATAAGGATTAAATGGGATACGCACTAAAATCAGTCTGAATATCAAGCATGGTTCACAATTCTTCCTGTTTCTGAAAACAAATATCTGATATTTTCTAGAAATGATCGTGAGGAGGCTGAGCTGTCTTCATTGCACCACTCACTAATTTTATTCTGACATCTGATAACATAGATCCTACACATTTCATGGCAACATCTCCTTGGAGTTCGTAAGTGAATAATCTCACTTGCCAGGCATGTCAAAAAAAAAAAAAAAAAAAAACAAAGATCAAAAACATCTGAAAGGCTTTTGATGTTGAAATGCTAAGAACTCCACTATATTACTATATCCTTTAAAAGCTCTCAGGATGCAGTTTGCCGAGTGACAAGAAATGCTGCCCTCTCTGCCTGTAAGAAAGGAAACTGCTTCCAGAACATTTAGGAGTTGAGCTTACCTCTGCAGCTTGGTTTGGTCTGATTCCAAGTGCCATCTTTGCTGCAGCGTAGAGTAGATGAACCCGGGGGCTCCATCACATACCCAGGGTTACAGCGGTAGTGAACGGTTTTGTTAAATATGAACTCGTTTCCAATGTAAATTCCGTTGGCAATTGGACCAGGATCCCCACAGCTGATAACTACAAAGGGAGAGAATCAGCTATACTCAAACATTCTAGAACATTCTTTATTAATTTATAGGGCTTGAAAATAACATTTAATTAAAGTGATTTCTAAGCAGTTAAATCATTTAGAACTGTGCATAATTTAAAAAAAAGTGCATTCAGAAAGTATTTTGGCATCTTATTCCCACATTTTGTTATGTTCCAACCATATGTTAAAATGCTTTTTAAATAGTTTTAAATAGTTCATATCTATGTATATGTCCAATTTGTGGAAAGGAGTTAAATTAGGAGGTCACACACAGACATCAGAAATTCTGGAAGCTCATAATTCATGTACAGTAAGGTCTGAAGAGACTCATGTTAATCTCATCTCATCTCATCTCATCTCATCTCATCTCATCTCATCTCATCTCATCTCATCTCATCTCATCACATCACATCACATCACATCACATCACATCACATCACATCACATCTCTCATCTCTCATCATCTCATCTCTCATCATCTCATCTCTCATCATCTCATCTCTCATCATCTCTCATCATCTCTCATCATCTCTCATCATCTCATCTCATCTCTTAATCTCATCTAATCTCGTGAGCTAACCTTCTTGACACACCCCTATGATATATCACCCACCTAAGGCAACATATTTGACAAAAGCTGTACTTTCTGAATGAACAGTATATATTCAAAGTTTTCCATGGCTTTTGGGTAACATTTATGTTCACATAATCTTAATTTTTCACCTTTAAACCTTTCAAATTTGGGTTAAAAAGTCAACATGTGAAATTAGCATTGTTCTCATTTATTTGATTTGATTTTAAATGTTGTATTTAAATATACATACAACAAAATAAGTATTTATTTCAGTATAGATTATCAACATTCATAATTATCAGAATTGTTACATATATATTTTCACAATTCAAGTGAAAAATTAACATGAAATATTAGAATCTCTTAGTATGGCTTGTTTGCAAATGATGTCACCTCACTGCTTTACAGTGTTCCAGCATGTATGAAATGCAGATGAAATTTTCTACTTAGGAAGTACCATTATCAAATAATAATGCCCTTTTGCATCCTTTGATTGATCAAACCGAGAAACCACAAGGGGCTTTTATCGTGTCCCGGACTTTTATATTTTTTTAACTTTAAAAGTTGTTAAAATTAATGTTTTTTTTTTGCATCTGCAGATAATAAAATTAATATGTAGGCTATATGCTACCAGCTTACTTTTTGTTTTGTTTTTGACTTCACATTCAGCGGACAGACACACTTTTTTTTTTTTTTTTTTTTTCAACAAATGACAACCAAAATCAAATCCCCAGAAGCTTGTGAACAGTTTGGAAGTGGATGCGTGCTAGTTATGCTAATTCACAAGCCGAGCCAGAGGCATACTCGCAAGTGTAATGCTAATTATTAAAACAAACACAATATAAAACTTTCAAAAACATTTAGCAATGTGATTATTTTATTGAGTGAAAGAGTTTAATCAGTGACATTATTACTAGATTTGTTATCTGGTGTCTTCCAGTCACCTCCTCAGCCTGCTTCCTGTAGTGTTTTTGCATGTAGAAAATATTAAAATTGAATTACACTGTCTAGTTTTCTCTCTGAACGATTATGTAAGTTTGTATGGTAATACTCGATTCAGCATTAATGACCTACATTGGTGAAATTTTTCACAATCAAGACAGAAAATCAAAATAACCTAAACTCAGTAGCAGGAAGGCAGCACAATATAAACAAACCAGACCCAGAACTTAACATAGCGTGACGGCAGCAAGTCTTCTCAATTCAGAAAAATCAGTCCTCTTCATAACCTATGGATCACGTCCAACACATGTTGTGATTTTCTGTTTATACCTTTCTAAACCAGTACAGTACAGACTTTCTGCTTTCCTGCTTCCTGCCCTACATCTGAATTTTGTGCATCATCAGAATCACGTGTCTGAAAACAAGCTATTGTTCCCTTTCAGGGAACTTGAGCTGCGTCGAAACGCTGTGAGCACTCTTCGAGGGCACTCTTCGAGGAGGGTGCCTCGGCTCGTGTTCCCCGCGGCTCGGGTCCCGCTGCTGCCGAGGCAGAACGGAGGCTTCAGTCGTGGGGTTCACAATTGGACTTTGCAGAGGGGTTTGAGACGGGCGCTGCCTTATCTCTGCCCTCACCTGCACCGTCCAGCGCCTCTTCTCAGGGCTTGGAAGCCTGCACTGCGGTTTCTTCCCCCTGGAGAGAGGCGTCGGTTCTCCAACTATCCAGCTCTGAGGAGGTGGACGTTGAGAGCATCGTGACTGAAGACTCGCCACTTCAGTCCCCTGCTAGTGAGGAGCTAGTTGAGGTGCTCACGAGAGCGGTGGCCAGATTAAATATCGACTGGCCCACCGAGAGAGCTGAGGCAGGCAGAAAGAGGACTAGCAAGCTCGATGAAAGATTTCTGCCCTCTTATGCAGCTGAACCTCAACGTCGGGGCCTGCCGTTCTTTCACGATCTGCACACCGAGATGGCTAGATTGTGGAAGAGACCAGCGTCATATCGTATCTTCAGCCCTCAAACGTCCACGTATAGCAACATCTTAGGGCTGAAGCAGTATGGTTATGGGGCGATGCCAAAGGTCGAAGAAACGCTCACGAGCCATCTCTCGCCTTCCTCGGCATCGTCCCTAAAGGCCCCGACTTTGCCCACCAAGCCATTAAAAACAACGTCAGCGCTGGTGGGCAAAGCGTACTCGGCAGCAGGTCAGGCTGCTGCATGCCTGCACACTATGGCTAAATTGCAGGCATATCAAGCCGACCTGCTCAGGGATCTGGATGGTCGTGATGAGGTGGGCGTCAGGATGCTGAGGGTTGTTCCCCCCTCTGGGGGCCACACTGCCAACCCCGCAGCAATGCCGGGGCGGAGTCGGTCCCCGCGGGCCACCCGAGGGTGGTCCGCTCCCCCCTCGGGGGGCTCCCGAGCAGTCAAGTCAGTTGTTCCCTGCCGGTTCGCCGCTTCAGGGCGTTGTGCTTGCTGTTCGAAATACACCAGAGGCCAGCCTCGAGAGGCTGGTTCCCTTTGTAGATTTTCTAGACGAGTGTAAACGTCTGTCGAATATATCTCGTTGGGTCCTGCAGATAATCGAAAGGGGGTACACCATTCAATTCAAGAGGCGGCCACCTCCTTTCAGCGGTGTCCTACCCACAGAGGTGGGCCCGGAGCAGGCTCTGGTAATGGCACAAGAAGTAGAGACACTCCTGCGAAAGGGGGCTATAGAGAGGGTTTCTCCTCCCGGCAGGGAGTCTGGGTTTTACAGCCGTTACTTCATCGTGCCGAAGAAGGATGGGGGGTTGCGCCCGATATTAGATCTGCGCCTATTAAATCGCTCAGTGGCAAAGCTCAAGTTCAAGATGCTCACACTCAGACAGATTGTATCGCAGATCAAGTCGGAGGATTGGTTTGTCACCATAGACCTCAAAGATGCGTACTTCCATGTCTCCATCCTTCCACATCACAGGCAGTTTCTGAGGTTTGCCTTCGGGGGAGAGGCATATCAATATCGAGTACTTCCCTTCGGTCTAGCACTGTCGACCCGCACATTCACCAAGTGTGTGGATGCAGCTCTGGCGCCGTTGCGTCTGCAGGGCATCCGCATACTGAATTATATCGACGAATGGTTAATCCTAGCTCACACCGAAAAGATGGCAGTTCAGCATCGAGATGCTGTTCTCGCACACATGTCGAAATTGGGGTTGAGGCTAAACGCCAAGAAGAGTGTGCTTTCTCTGGCTCAGAGAACCACTTTTTCAGGCGTGAACTGCGATTCGGTAATTATGCGGGCGCAATTATCGCCAAAACGCATAGCATCGATCCTGGCAGCAGTCAAAGAACCGAAGCTAGACCGGGCTGTCACTGTGAAGCAGTTCCAGAAACTGTTAGGTCTCATGGCAGCTGCGTCCAACGTGATACCTTTTGGACTGCTGAACATGAGGCCGCTACAGTGGTGGCTCAGAACAAAAGGGTTCTCCCCGAGGGGAAATCCACTCCGCACGATCAAAGTCACGCGGCGATGCCTTCGTGCTCTGGTCATGTGGAAAAATCCTGGGTTTCTGTCTCAGGGACCCGTGTTGGGGGCTCATGTTCGTCGCGTAACGCTAATGACAGATGCTTCCCTCACGGGGTGGGGTGCGACCATGAGTGGCCGGTCATCCCAGGGTCTATGGCAGGAACACCAGCGGCTATGGCACATAAATCGGCTAGAGATGCTCGCTGTGTTTCTTGCATTGAAACAGTTTCTGCCCGACCTCAGGGGCCATCATGTATTAGTCAGGACAGACAACACATCGGTGGTCGCCTATATAAATCACCAGGGGGGTCTGAGGTCCCGTCCCTTATACAATCTGGCACGTCAGATCCTCCTGTGGGCCCAAGGGAAACTGCTTTCCATCAGGGAAGTTTACATCCCAGGGGTCCTAAATCAGGAAGCGGACATCCTGTCGAGGCAGGGGCCGAGGCCCGGGGAATGGAGACTCCACCCCGAGGTGGTGGAGCTCCTATGGCAGCAGTACGGGAAAGCAGAGATAGACCTGTTTGCTTCGGCAGATAATTCTCACTGTCCTCAGTGGTTCTCTCTGTCACATCCAGCAACACTGGGGCTGGATGCCATGGTACAGGAGTGGCCGAGGCTGCCCCTGTACGCATTTCCCCCGATTGTCCTGCTTCCAGGAGTTCTGGAGAGGGTACGCCGGGACGGGGCCCAGGTACTTCTAGTGGCTCCGTACTGGCCGACCAGAATATGGTTTTCGGACCTAATATCTCTCCTGGAAGGCTCTCCGATGGAGATTCCGACCAGGAGGGATCTCCTCTCTCAGGCGGGCGGGAGATTCCTGCATCCGCGCCCAAAGTTATGGAAACTATGGGCCTGGCCTCTGAGGGGGCCAGGCTCAAAGAGAAGGGTCTCTTGACTGAGGTCGTAGAGACCATCCTTCACTCCAGAGCTCCATCCACAAGGAAGCTGTACGCTTTGAAATGGAAACTTTTCTCAACATGGTGTAGAGAACGCCAGTGGGACCCAGTTAACTGCCCGGTTGGTACAGTGCTGGAGTTCCTGCAGGCAAGGTTCTTGGCAGGGTTGACCCCCTCCACAATAAAGGTGTACGTGGCGGCCTTAGCTGCCTTCCATGTCCCATTGGGTGGAGTGTCTTTGGGAAGACACCCTCTAATTACACGTTTCCTCCGTGGTACTTTAAGGTTGAGGCCGGTGGTGCATTTGAGGGTCCCGACCTGGGACTTGGCCATTGTTTTACGGGGCTTGTCTGAGCCTCCGTTTTAACCTTTAGAGGAAGTCTCAGAGAAGTTCCCCACCCTAAAGACTATCTTTCTTTTGGCCATTTCATCTCTTAAAAGAAAAGGAGACATTCAGTCCTTGTCGGTAGGGCCCTCATGTTTAGAGTATGCGCCTGGTATGGTAAAGGCTTTCCTGCATCCCAGACCAGGTTACATCCCCAAGGTTCCTACGAGCCCACGGGGTCCCATTACTCTGCAAGCCTTCTGTCCTCCTCCATTCATGACGTCAGACCAGGAAAGATTAAATCGTCTCGGGTTATGAATATAACCCATGTTCCCTGAGAGGGAACGAGACACTGCGTCATCGTAGATGACACATCGGGGAACGCCCTCGGCGTGACGCTGCTGAGTTCATATCAAAAAAGTCCAATCTTGATTGGTGTTGCGTAATGACGTAACGAGTGACGGCATACCCGGAGGTATAAAGGGACGCCGGCACAAGCAAACGCAGCTTACTGCTATGAAGCGGGCCGCTCTGTAGATAGGCGGGGCTACGAGACGCAGTGTCTCGTTCCCTCTCAGGGAACATGGGTTATATTCATAACCCGAGACGTTCCCTTTATCGAGGGAACTCGCACTGTGTCATCGTAGATGACACATCGGGGAACGAGTACCCACTAGTCCTCGCCTATCTTGCACCCCATGACATGAACCGGAGTGCATAATCAGGGGGCGAGCACCCTAGCGCCTGGCGTCGCCGGGAGGTGCAGACTATAATACCTCATGAAGGTATGCGGTGTGGCCCACCCAGCCGCCTCGCAAATCTCTTGCAAGGAAGCTCCGGAAAGAAGGGCTACCGAGGAGGCCATGCCCCTGGTAGAATGAGCCCTCACGGCTATAGGTGAAGGCAAGTTGCGCACCTGATAGGCCGTGGCTATTGCCTGGACAATCCAGTTACTAATTGTCTGTTTCGCTGCAGGCAGCCCCTTCCTAGGTGGACCAAAGCACACTAACAACTGGTCTGACTTCCTCCACTGGGCAGACCTCTCCAAATAAATCCTCAATGCCCGCACCGGGCAGAGGAGGTGAAGCCTGCCCTCATCTGCCGTCACATGAGGCGGGGGATGAAAAGCCTGGAGAACCACCGACCGTACCGCATTAGACGGTACCTTGGGGACGTATCCCGGGGTCGGCCGCAAGATAGCTTTCACGTTGCCTGGGGCAAACTCCAAGCAATTGGGTGTTACTGCCAATGCCTGAAGGTCCCCCACCCTCCACAGAGAGGTGATGGCTAAGAGAAAAGCTACCTTAAGCATGAGGTTCTTGGCCTCAGCCAACTCCAGCGGTTCGAAGGGGGCCTCAACCAACCCTTCGAGAACCACTGCCAGATCCCACGCAGGGATCCTAGAACGAGCCACAGGTCTCATCCTCCGCGCTCCTCGGAGGAACCGTACAACCAGATGGTGCCTCCCCAGAGGTCCTTCACCTAATGGTGCGTGGAAAGCTCCTATCGCTGCCACATACACCTTAAGTGTGGACGGGGTAAGCCCGGCGGAAAACCGATCTTGCAGAAACTCCAGTACTGAAGCCACAGCGCAGTTCACTGGGTCTACTTCACGGTCTCTACACCATATGGAGAACACTCTCCACTTCAAGTTGTACAGCTTCCTGGTGGAAGGAGCCCTGGAGCTGAGTATAGTCTCCACGACACCTGCTGACAGCCCTTCCTCTATGAGCTCTGCCCCCTCAGGGGCCAAGCCCACAGGTTCCATAACTCTGGCTGGGGGTGAAATATCGAGCCCCCCGCCTGAGTCAACAGATCCCTCCTCAGAGGAATCTGCCATGGAAGGTCGTCTAGCAGGTCCATAATGTCGGAGAACCATACCCTGGTCGGCCACCGGGGTGCTATCAGAAGCAGGCGAATGCCTTCCCGGCGAACCCGCTCCAGAACTCCCTGGAGCAGAGCGAACGGGGGAAATGCGTACAGACGTAGCCTCGGCCACGCCTGTGACATGGCATCCAGGCCCAACGGAGCCGGATGCCTGAGGGAGAACCAAAGTGGACAGTGGGTCGTCTCTCGAGACGCAAACAAATCCACTTCCATTCGGCCAAACCTCTCGCATATGGCCTCCACCACCTCTGGATGGAGACGCCACTCCCCGGGCCTCAGCCCCTGCCTCGACAGGATGTCTGCTCCCTGGTTCTGGTCACCCGGGATATAAACTGCCCTGAGAGAAGACAGTTTCCCGTGGGACCACAGGAGGACCTGATGCGCCAGTCTGTACAGAGGGCGCGATCTCAGACCCCCCTGATGATTTAGATACGATACCACGGCAGTGTTGTCGGATCGTATCAGGACATGGTGGCCGCGAAGGTCCTCGAGAAAACTCCTCAGAGCTTTCCAGACAGCCAGCATCTCTAGGCAGTTGATGTGCCATGAAGCATGCTGGGCTGTCCAAGGACCTCTCGCCCCTCGGCCTTCCATGACCGCGCCCCAACCAGTAAGGGATGCATCTGTTGAAACGGTTTTCCGGCAACACGATGCTCCCAATACTAGCCCCAGGGACAGAAACCAAGGTTTCTTCCATATAACCAGGGAACGAATGCATTTGTGCGTTACCCTGATCATACGAAAGGGAGTCCCCTTCGGAGAAAACCCCTTGGTTCTCAGCCACCACTGTAGCGGTCTCATGTGGAGCAGGCCGAGCGGAATCACACTGGACGCTGCTGCCATGAGACCCACCAGTCTCTGGAACTGTTTGACAGTGATGCTGTGGCCCAACCTTATACTTGAGACCTCCGCCCGTATGGTCTCAATACGTGCGGGTGACATGTGTGCCCGCATCGTTACCGAGTCCCACACTATTCCCAGGAACGTAATTCTCTGGGAGGGCGTCAACGTGCTCTTTTTCGCGTTGAGTCTCAACCCCAAACACCTCATGTGTGCTAGAACAGCATCTCGATGCTGAACTGCCATATCGTACGACCTGGCCATGATCAACCAGTCGTCGATATAATTCAGTACCCGGATGCCCTGGAGTCTTAGCGGAGCCAGGGCTGCATCCATGCACTTCGTGAAGGTGCGAGGTGACAAGGCTAGGCCAAAGGGAAGGACCCGATATTGGAACGCTTCCCCCCGAAAGCGAACCTCAGGAACTTCCTGTGACTGGGAAGGATGGAAATATGGAAGTAAGCGTCCTTTAGATCTATCGTGACGAACCAGTCCTCGAACTGGATCTGACTCACGATAACAGGAATGGTTAGCATCCTGAACCTGTATCTCCTCAGAGACCGATTCAGAAGCCTGAGATCTAATATTGGACGCAACCCCCCATCCTTCTTGGGGACTATGAAGTACCGGCTGTAGAACCCGACCTCCCTTTCTGGCGGGGGGACCCTTTCTATCGCCCCTTTTTCCAGCAGAGAGCGTACTTCCTGCCCCATTACCCCCACCTGCTCGGGACCGACCACTGTCCAGACTATCCCCCCAAATTTCGGGGGGGGAACTCTGAACTGCAGTCTGTATCCCCGTTCTACAGTGCGCAGGGCCCACACAGAGATATTCGGAAGGCATGACCATGCACCGAGATACTCTGATAAGGGGACCAGCCTCTCGAGGCTGGTCTGGGGTATCAACCGAACCTCTGCCTCGACCCCCTGAAGCGGACAACCGGCAGGGACTAATCGAGGCAGATTTTCGGTGTGTGAACGCAGTCGCCGCTCTGCCGCAGATTTTATATGTGCTGGCCAGAGCCGCGCGCGAACATGGGGAAACGACGTGGTCCGGAGCCCTTTTGACTGCGAGAGCACAACATCGATTTCCCGAGAGCCTCGGGGGGAGAACGACCTCGGTCGCTCCGCCCCGTGGGGGACAGCTCTCAGCGGTCCTGCCGCAGCTAGGACCGCTTGGAAGCCTTCTTGGCCTGAATAACCTCCCTCAGGTCGGTCTTCGGCTTTGAAGACTTCCCGCGAGAGCGTCGCTTCTTCTGCCAAGCTCCCTCAGGAGGGGCACGAGAAGCGACGCTCTGCTTCTGCACCTCACGGTGCGAGGAGCCCTCTGCTGGCCGAGACTGCCCGCTCGAGGCAGCCTTGCTGGAGGAGCCCCAGCGGCGAGGGATGAACTGGCTGAGAGCGGCAGCCTGCTTTTTCACCTCCTGAAACCTCTCGACGACGGTGCTCACAGCGCCGCCGAAAAGGCCAGAAGGCGAAACCGGGGAATCAAGGAGAAAGTGTCTGTCTCTCTCCCTGATCCCCGACAGGTTCAGCCAGAGATGCCTCTCCGCGCACACCAAACCCGCCATGGAGCGGCCGATATCACGGGCCGCTTGTTTGGTGACACGAAGAGACAAATCCGCTGCCTTCCTCAGCTCAGTCACATCCTCCGGAGAGGGACCCTCGCCCTCATCGAGCTCCTTCAGCAAGTCCGCTTGGTAGGCCTGCAGAACCGCAAGAGTGTGCAGGCACCCACCAGCGCGACCAGCCGCACTATATGCCCTCGCCACCAGCTTCGAAGTCTCTCGGCATGGTTTCGAGGGCAATGCCGGGGTCTTCAATGAAGCTGCTGTCTCGGGAGAGAGGTGGCCCGCGAGCGCCTCTTCTACCCTCGGCAGCGCAACATATCCCTTCTCAGACGCTCCCAGCACGTTAGCGAAGTCAAGTGCAGGGGGCGTAGTCAAACGTGCTGAGAAGGGTTTCTCCCACGCCCTGCACAGCTCACTGTGCAGGTCGGGGAAAAACGGCAGACCCCGGCGTGGAGGCTGGGCTCGACGCTTGAAGAAGCGCTCGTCCAGCTTGCTTGGCGGCTGGACGTGCACTTCCTCTTGTGGCCAATCTAAGCTCAGCTTGGCCACAGCGAGAGTCAAGACCTCCACGAGCTCCTCCATAGCCTGCGAGTGGGGTGGCGACTGCCCCACTGCGCCTGCTTCGGTGCTCATTGTCAACGATCCCTCGGAATCGGACAGCATGAGCACCTGATCCTCCGCCTCGCGGGAAGAAGCCGCAGCGCGGGCTTCCACACGTGGCGGAAGATCCTCTGAATCGTCAGAGGAAGAGAGAGATGCCTCAACATTCCCTAATCCCGCTGACAGATCCAGCTGCGAGCCCCACGACCTGCGGCGCCGCTCTGCCTCGGCAACAGCGGGCCCAGAACCACGAGGCTCGCGAGGCTGACCGGCCTCGTCAAAGACCGCCAGCCGCGAGCGCAGTACTCTCAGCGGCAGCTTATCACATTCGCCGCAAGCCGCTCCCTCGAGAGCGGCCCGGGCGTGCTGCACGCCGAGACACTGCACACAGAGCTGGTGTGTGTCCGTGCCCGAAATAAAGCGCGGACAGGGAGGCACACACCGTCTGAACTGCTTGCTCGCCATATCTAATGATATAATAAGCCCTACGGGACAAACAACACCAAATAGACAGACAGAACACAGAGCGCGACCGCTGAAAGCAGGAAGCTGCGTTTGCTTGTGCCGGCGTCCCTTTATACCTCCGGGTATGCCGTCACTCGTTACGTCATTACGCAACACCAATCAAGATTGGACTTTTTTGATATGAACTCAGCAGCGTCACGCCGAGGGCGTTCCCCGATGTGTCATCTACTATGACGCAGTGCGAGTTCCCTCGATAAAGGGAACTGCTGTGCCCGGTTAGGGCGTTAGATGCATACGTCCACAGAGCTCCCCTGTGGCGAAAATCTGATCAGCTTTTTGTCTGTTTTGGAGCCCCGAAAAAGGGGGCTCCAGTGTCTAAGCAGAGAATGAGCAAGTGGGTGGTCGACGCCATTTCACTTGTTTATGAGGCGGGCCGGGCAGCCGTCTCCTCTGGCTGTCTGGGCGCACTCTACCAGGGGTATGGCTGCTTCTAAAGCACTTTTGTCCGGGGCTTCCCTCCAAGATATTTGCAATGCGGCAGACTGGTCTTCGCCGCTTACCTTTGTCAGATTCTACGAGTTAGATGTGGCATCTACTGTAGGGGCTATCGTAGTCGTGTGCGCTACGGCTTCACACATACGAGGCACTTGGTCCTATGGCGATGTGGGTATAATCGTTCTCACAGCGTTTCGATGCAGCTCGAGTTCCCCGAAAGGGAACGTCTCGGTTACGTATGTAACCCTAGTTCCCTGAGGGAACGAGACACTGCGTCGCCCGGCCATACTCCCAGCGTGCCCGTGATCACTTACTTCAGGCTTTTTCAGAAGCTAGTTCCTGTTTGTTTTCACGGACGCTTTATAGCTTCCGGTCGATGACATCATCACGCCGACGATCGATTTATCTTCCGATGGAATGGTTCTACACGTGCTTCACGACGCATTA
The DNA here is from genome assembly GCF_024679245.1 of Pseudorasbora parva. NCBI lineage: Eukaryota > Metazoa > Chordata > Actinopteri > Cypriniformes > Gobionidae > Pseudorasbora > Pseudorasbora parva. The sequence goes on along the minus strand of NC_090188.1, from coordinate 34,412,263 downwards.
ACGCAGACGCGTTCTCACAGAGTTTCGACGCAGCGTCTCGTTCCCTCAGGGAACTAGGGTTACATACGTAACCGAGACGATTTTTGCCCACATTTTGCTTTAACTCTTTCCCCGCCAAACACAGAATTTTCTGTTATTTATGAGAAAACGCATCCAGGCCAAAAACTGAATTTTCTGGGTTTCCGGGTTTTCACTGTTAGACGCTAGGGGGCACTATTACGCATCTGCTGAATTTCCTGATCAAAACACACGTGAGTAGGACGGAGTAAAACAAGCGATCGTATGTAATTATATGCATATAAAAATTACGTGATCAGCAACATTAAATATGAATCAAATCTGCCTAATGTTAGTGAATGAAATGTGGACCCAGGACAAGCTATAGGACTGTTCAAGCATTAGAAGTGTTGATGGACTCAATCTACTCCATCTGTGTTTGATCATCGCTCTGAACCTGATCTGGAAACAGTCTTTCACAAAAATGTGATTTTCTCAGCTTTTTGTTCAAAATGTTGCTTTTTTTTATGAAACTTACCCATATTCAAGTGTTGATAAAAAAGCAATGCAATAAAAACCTTTTTTTAAGGTCAGCTCTTTCTTTTGATATATTGCATGCTCAGATAGTCATAAAACAAAATATTCTATGGGCTATTAAATTGAGGTCAAAATGGTTAAAAACCCCAGTGGTGGCTAGCAACTTTTTTTAAAACGCTGACGGGGAAAGAGTTAATGACAGCAGTACTCAAGCTCCACCAGTTTGTATAAAACCTGACAATTATATCCAGCATGATGTTCAAAAGTACATCTTGTGCCTAAGTGGAGTCAGAAACATCTGACAAAAAATAATTAACATATCATAAATTTGACTAGTGACCTAGAAATAGTGCTGAATCTCAAGTATCGTGTTAATTTTGGAAGGAAAAAAAAGAAAGTCTGAAATGTTTTTTTCTTTATCAAGGACTAAATTGTTTTCTACAACCAAGATTTTCAATGTGGTATTAGACTAATAATGGACGCGATTGTATATTTGCCCACAACAGGCTATTACATAAAATCTACATCGTACAGCTAAAAGTGCTTAATGTAAAGATTCCTCTTGTTACTCCCCTTATATGACGAGTTAAATCTTTGTTAATAGTGGTCGATCACATGACTTGTGGCAGAACTATCAACTATCAATGTAGCCCTAAAGCAATGCAGCCACACATATTACATTGCATAAGCAATACTTGTATAATTACACAATCAGGGTAAAACATTTAGCTGTGATTAAAAAGAGTAAAGATTGTTGTTCTGACCGATGCAATCTGGTGCTGAGCCAGTCCAGGTGCCATTGGTGGTGCAATGGCGAGTGGTGAGGCCAGAGGTCTTGTAGCCCTCCCAGCAGGCATACGTCATCGAGTTAGAAAACAGCATCCCGTCACTGAAGACGATCTTGGCGTAGGCTGGCGTTCCAGGGTTTCCACAGGATACAGCTGGAAGGCAATCAAAGACCAAAGAAGTTAAAGAGAAAACTCCAATATGTTAGGAGTAAAAAAAAAAAAAAACTGCAGCCCGACGGGACTGAAAACGGCAGTCGAGAGAGAAGTGCTTCTGTGAAACATATCTAAGGGATAGCACCAAGAGCAAAACACTTCAAATTACACCACAAGCACCATGTTTTACATCCAGAAGAGTGTTGTTGGCAAGGTAAATGAACTTCCAATTCCAATTAGTTTGAGCTTTTGACCAATTTTCCGGGTTTTTTTTTTTTTTTTTTTTTTTGCTCGTAATTTTAAGTGGCGTTATTAGATAAGGGCAGTAAAGATGATGCGCTCCAATGTGGTTAATTAGAGTTTGGATTCTAACAGCACAAAGATGCATGACAACCTTTAATTGGACGGTGTCCATACAAAATTTTCACCGGTGCATTTCTATATTATGATGACTTGCGTGCAACAGCCAATAAATTATTTATTAAATAAATTATTCATTTTTATTCATTTAAAAAATAAATAAATAAATAAGGAACAAGAAATGATGAGTGTTTAAATGCATCAAGGACATTTTCTAGTGTAATAATTTTAACAGCATTGTGTGAATAAATAAATAGAAACCCGGGTGTTGGTTAAATTGCATTGATCATTATGATACTGATTACTTTATTTTGTAGCCCAAAGCGTTGTTGGTCAAGTCACCTTCATTAATACAGCTCTTTTTACAATACAGATGGTTTCAAAACAGCTTCAAACTGATAAATAGGAAATGAATGGAAGAGAGATTTTTTTGCTTTACATCAGCTCTAGAAAAAAGTTATTGTCCTAAAGTAAGTTGATTCATTTCTGTTGTAAAAGAACCAATAGTTATTTACTTTGGGGCCACTTACATGACACCATTTTCAACCAAAATCTCTGTATTCTCTGCGTTCAGGGACATTTGATTACGTATGTGTGCAGACACGTAGCTTTTCTCTACTAAATTATTAAAAATTATTTAATTTTAAATATTTGTAAAATGAACTACAGGCAGAATTACCTGTTTGGTATGCATAATACAGTGGTTTTAGTCATTTCCAATAATTTTGAGGGCGTTTTTATCTGTACAGAGGGAATGTGAAGTGAAGGAAACCATCACAGGAGAGTCTCTAGTTGACATGGTCTCTGCTGACAATTCATTGGTATGGTAGAAGGTATGGTTGGTATAGTAGATCAAATTAGTTCTTAATCTAATCTAATTGCTCTATTTTTTTTATTTAGTTAGTACTCAAATAGTAGTAAGCTATTTAGATTTATTATAATCTAAAGAGATGCACATATGCTGATTACAGCTTTTTTTCTCCAAAAGTACATTCGAGATCACAAGATCAACTGGTTGTTGGTAAAATTACAGTTAAGAAATTATTATGATACGAAACTCATAATTAACCTTCCAAGTGTAATTTTAATCAGCAGAACTTTTGTTGGGGACATACAAGACTCACTTAAGCTTTATTATCATTAAAATTTAAACTTTTTAGCTGTTATTTGCTCCTTATATCCTCTTAGATTAAACAGTACAATTTAAGTAAATAGAGACCAACTATAACTGGACCAATTAAGAGTTAATGAGATCCCATTAGGTCTGCTGTAAACATATATATTTTTAAACTTTAAGTCATTGTTTGTAAGTGGTAAGACACTTGTGTTTACTGTCCAGCATCTATAAAGTTTCGCTTGTAATCCCAACAACTGTACTAAAGCCCACGGATGAGTTGACCCGACAGCGCTCAATCTCAGCTAAGATATGTGCTAAAGCTCTTATTTAATTATGAATGTGTCCTAAATAATATATCTTATGCATCTCTTTTACGCAATCCTGTCATGCTGCCTGTAGCAGAAAACAAACAAATAAATTAGTGATAAAACACATTGAGTAGCTACTGGGGACCTCATTCTCATGGTATAAATATTTCCAACAGTGTTCCAAATTCCAGCTTCCAGGAGGTTTATTTGCTTAGTGCTATTATTTTTCATCTGAGAATAAGACATTTTACAATTTGTGATATACAATTGGGCTCTGCAATGAAATTGGTGATTGTTAAAAATGTATAGGTGTGGGTTAATCATTAGTTTCATGAACTTTGATATATTAACTAAATATGACTAATATATGAAAAAATATGAACATTTGCTAACAGTGTCAGACAAGTGTGGGGGATGTTTAGTTTATAACACAGGGCATACAGGGACTTGGAACTACATTGTAGAAAAAGTTGCTGCCTTATTTGTTTTAAGTACAATCAACTTGAATGTTAGATTACATTAAATTGACTTACAGAATTCATTGAATCTTGTATAATTTATCCTTTAAAGTTGAAAATGATTTGAGTTAAATCAATGTAAAAATATATGTTGTTATAACTTCTTGATCATATAATTCTTGTACAGTCCACACAGAAAATTAATATGTTTAATTCCCTCTTAAAAAATATAATGCAAACAAATTCATACATTTGTAAGTGTTGGAGCAAGTACAAACTCTGAGGATTAGCATCAAAAATCTACTAAATTATTTTGATTTAAATTTAGTTGTGAATTTAACTTGATTATATTCTTATATATATATATATATATATATATATATATATATATATATATATATATATATATATATATATATATATATATATATATATATATATATATATATATATATATATATATATATATATATATATATATAAGCGATGCCACAATACTCAATATAATTTTGAACCGTTCGGTACGACATTCACGGTTCAATACGCGCTGGTGAATTGTGTTTTTTTTTTTTTTTTTTTTGCATTTAATTAATTATTTCCATTTATCTCCGTTTGAAACATTTCTCTCATTTTATTTTTGGCTCTGTTTGAGTGTGCCTGTAAGTCTACGCGCTGATATGAGCAAATATACAATCATATGCACTAAAGATAGGGGATGTTAGCCACGTTTTAAAGCCTTGCCAATTAAACATTTCATTTGCGTACTATGCACTGTTTTGCATTGAGCACGCGCACTAAACGTCTGTCAAACACACGTGATTACTGGACAGTCTTACTGCGCTAATACTGTCAAATACACACATGGTAACATATAAACGCAGTCAGTTATGTGTCTAAAGTGAAAGCAAAAGTGTGTGTGTCTATGAGATGCGAGCAGGTCTTCAATTGACAGCATCGCAGCCTAGTGAACACGCTGTCCTTAAAGGGACAGTTCACATCTAAAATGATTTTAATAAAAATAACAAAACACCTTACAGTAGCTTTTAATCATTGTTGTTTATTGAAGGATATGTAGTTTTCATTTTAGCCTACATTTATTCATTCAAATGCATACTTAAATGCTACTGTACATCTCTGAGCTGCGACTGTAAACCTTTATAGAGCTATATTTATTTTATATTATACATTAATTTTATATTATTTTATATTAGTACACTGGGAATGTGTACAAGGTTTTTTTGAAGTAAAGTTTTAAGTTTAAGTAAGGGGTTTCAAGTCTTTTAAGTGAAATAAAGAAAGAGTATTGCAATAAAAACATTTTCTCCTTAACCCTTTTCTGTTCCTGTCAACTAAGAATAGAATACGAAAAAAAAACGAACCGAACAAACCGAAAAGCCGTGGTTAAAAACCGAGGTTGACCCTTGGACTAACTGTATTGTTGCATCCCTAATATATATATATATATATATATATATATATATATATATATATATATATATATATATATATATATATGTATATATACGTATATATATATGTATATATACGTATATATATATGTATATATACGTATATATATATATATATATATATATATATATATATATATATATATATATATATATATATATATATATATATACGTATATATATATATATATACGTATATATATATATATACGTATATATACATACATACATATATATATATATATATATATATATACATATATATATGTATATATATATATATACATATATATATAAACAAGGTATAGAAAACACAAAAGACAAAGGTCACCATAGTCCGTTGCATTCACGTATTTTGGGGTTTCAGTCATTATCAGTTATACTGGAATAAGACTGAATCTTGTATTTTAAATAAAATTGTTGTGATAACTGCCATCAACATTCATTTCATATTTCAATGGGGTGTCTACAACAACAAATAAACTACAACAAATAAACTACTTTATTGATTTTAATACCATCTATTTTCTTTTAATAAGGAAACCAATTTAACTTTTTTAACAAGTTAGACTCCAAGACTTAGACTCTGAATCACATCAAAACATCCAGTTTTCCATTTACCAGTTAGCTGGAGTGATCTATTCACAAATCCTTATTAGAGCAATGTATCATTATGCACAATGCTAATGACAGGGCCTTTTGTGCAGCTCCACTAACCAGAGTCATTGAGTTAACTGGCAATTACAGATTTTAGGCCGGTTAGCATCAAAAGATCAATTTTACACTAATTACAGTGTACAATTCAGGAAAAGAGTGAGCAGAACAGGTTAAGAAACAAAGAGAACATGATGTAATTTAAGCCTGCTTTTTTTCTTTTTCTTTTTTTTCTTAGAATATATTTAAACCTTTTTAAGGGCACAAACTAAAACCCATAGTCTCTCAAGCATACTTTTTTCTCATTAGGTCATTGCTTGTGCTGGATCACAGTTTGCTCGGAGGAACGTTTGCCTTTCTGATCATATTAAGCTCAAGTGCAAAGCAAAATACTGTTGAATTTAACCTTGTGTGTTTCTCTACAGGTATGTATGACCCTTACCTTCACACACGGGCTGGGTACCGCTCCAGGACCCATTCTGCAGACAGGTCCGCTCGGAAGATCCGATTAGCGTGTAGCCTGCTTCGCACGTGAACCGTAGGAGGCTTTTATGCTTGAACTCTTCACCAAGACGAGAACCATGAGGAGGAATTCCTGGATCGCCACAGAATCCCGGATTATCACCTGAAATTTAGACAAAGACATGACTCTCATTGACTGCACACTTTCTCAGCAGTCTCAGTTCCAGAAATGGTTTTCCATTCATTTTCTCTACAGGGATTTCATACAATTATTCATAAAAAGTCATGAAGCAAACTAACCAACTCTGAAGCCCCATTCACACTGGCAGTGACACGCAGTGACAAAGCGACGTGATCCCATTGATTTTCAATGAAGGGCTGGCAACTTCCGGCGACACAAGCGACAGTGACCAGTGGCGACAGAATGTAGGCGTATCAAGTTATGGCAGACAACTGGCAAAAGTTCAGAAATTTCAACGATAGGAGTGAAGACAGTGGAGCTCATGTCACCGTCTTGAGTGCAGGTTAGGCTGTTTTTTTTTAATGATTTGACTGTAACTATATTCTTTTATATAATAAAATTATGTGTGGAAAAGTAACCGTCAGCAGTCTTAGTGAGTTTGATTCATACATTGATATGTCGTGTTGTTAATTATATGATGCAGTGAGCAGTTTAGCACTGCTGCATTTAATTACAGTTTATCCTGCATTGTTTATTATTAGGGACGTTGAACTAATCCCTTTCTAGTCCCTGATGGGAATTATAGGTGTAGACAATGTGCACAATGTAATTTTATGAATAAATGTCACACTTTTAGCCACCCTCATTTTAGGAAAGCAGTTAAACATTAAGGGAATCATTTAGTGTAACACCAGAAACTTAATTTATATGATTAAATGCCCTTGTGGTTTACCGTGTAGATAAAACGCAACATTGGTTAAAAACACGCATTGCAGAACATAGAAGTACTATAAATTTGAATGACCGAAAGAACCCCATTGCTGTTCACTTAAATGTCTTTTAAACACAACATGTCAACTCTTCGATATTTATGTATAGAACAAGAAAGAGTAGGCTACCCAGAAGGGGTGGTGACATTAATACAATTCTACTCAATCTTTACTCTCTCTCAATTTTTATTTAGGTTTGTAATTATATATATATTTTTTATCTATGCTGTATTGTATGGAGGACCAACCCTGCAAAAATGTAAAATAAATAAATGAATAAGTAAATAAGTAAATAAGTAAATAAGTAAATAAATAAATAAATAAATAAATAAATAAATAAATAAATAAATAAATAAATAAATAAATAAATAAATATACACAAATGCAAATAAATAAACAGATAAATAGATAAATAAATGGCAATGAATCAATCGATCAATAAATGCAAAATAATGTAAAAATAAATACATGTGGGAATAAATAAATGTAAAAAATAAATTAAAGCATAAATAAATAAATAAATGTTAAAATAAATGATAAAATTAATTAACAAATAACTAAAAGTATATATATATATATATATATATATATATATATATATATATATATATATATATATATATATATATATATATATATATATATATATATATATATATATATATATATATATATATATATAATAATTTTATTTGATTAAAAATGGATCATATTTATTTTCTCAAGTCATTTATTCTGTTATTTATTTTAGTTATTTATATCTCATTTATTTATCTATTTATCTGTTTATTAATTTACAAATGTGTATATTTATTTATTCATTCATTCATTCATTCATTTTTAATTTATATGCAGGGTTGGTCCTCCATAGTATATATAAAAAAAAAAAAAAAAACTTTTGACGTTGGGTAATTAGTTCACTAATGAAGTCAGATGTGATGGATCACACTGATAATAAAATGAACAAAATAAATAATTGTGTTTTTTTAGATAAAGACGTTTACGAGCCCTGTAAGAGAATCCCGGTTGCCGCTTTCAAAACAATTACTCCCACATGAACTGAGAAGGGGAGTTGAAGCTCATTAAATATGCAAATCTTATCCAATCCTAGCCGAGGGCGTTTACTTCCAAGTCTCCAGTGCAGCATGCCCATCAAAACTGAACGTTCAGGAGAGAGTCTCAAAACCAGTGTAGAAAATAGCCTATTACTTATTAGTTATGTTTTTGGATGCAAAAACCACACAGTTGACCTCAGAAAACAGTATACATTTTTTTTAAAGCCAGTTCATGACACCTTTAAGATATGGGCAGACATGCAGTCTACCAATAACAATAGATCGAACGCACTGGAAACGCCCACAAGCGACTTCATAGTACGTACAATAGCGGCATGCAATGACAAAGTCGCTGGTGATGTGAATGAGGCTTGAGGAAAAACAACAACAAACATTACATTATCATTTGATTGAAATTACCTTACTTTAAAATCATTCAAGACTCATGCAATTAAGTATTCTAAATGACATTCAATGATGGCAGAATGTAAGAATATTGACTTATTTTATAGCAACATTTTCAGATGTATAAAAATATACATGTCCTTCTCAAAAAATGTGCATATTGTGATAAAAGTTCATTGTTTTCCATAATGTAATGATAAAAAATAAACTATCATCTATTTTAGATTCATTGCACACCAACTGAAATATTTCAGGTCTTTTATTGTTTTAATACTGATGAGTTTGGCATACAGCTCATGAAAACCAAAATCTAAAAACATTAGCATATTTCATCCGACCAATAAAAGAAAAGTGTTTTTAATAGAAAAAAGTCAACCTTCAAATAATTATGTTCAGCTATGCACTCAATACTAGGTCGGGAATCCTTTTGCAGAAATGACTGCTTCAATGCGGCGTGGCATGGAGGCGATCAGCCTGTGGCACTGCTGAGGTGTAATGGAGGACCAGGATGCTTCGATAGCGGCCTTAAGCTCATCCAGAGTGTTGGGTCTTGCGTCTCTCAACTTTCTCTTCACAATATCCCACAGATTCTCCATGGGGTTCAGGTCAGGAGACTTGGCAGGCCAATTGAGCACAGTAATACCATGGTCAGTAAACCATTTACCAGTGGTTTTGGCAATGTGAGCAGGTGCCAGGTCGTGCTGAAAAACCAAATCTTCATCTCCATTAAGCTTTTCAGCAGATGGAAGCATGAAGTGCTCCAAAATCTCCTGATAGCTAGCTGCATTGACCCTGCCCTTGATAAAACACAGTGGACCAACACCAGCAGCTGACATGGCACCCCAGACTATCACTGACTGTGCGTACTTGACACTGGACTTCAGGCATTTTGGCATTTTCTTCTCCCCAGTCTTCCTCCAGACTCTGGCACCTTGATTTCCGAATGACATGCAAAATTTTAGCAACAGTCCAGTGTTGCTTCTCTGTAGCCCAGGTCAGGCACTTTTGCTGCTGTTTCTGGTTCAAAAGTGGCTTGACCTGGGGAATGCAGCACCTGTAGCCCCTTTCCTGCACACGCCTGTGCACGGTGGCTCTGGATGTTTCTACTCCAGACTCAGTGCACTGCTTCCGCAGGTCCCCCAAGGTCTGGAATCGGTTCTTCTCCACAATCTTCCTCAGGGTCCGGTCACCTCTTCTCGTTGTGCAGCGTTTTTTGCCTCACTTTTTCCTTCCGACAGACTTCCCACTGAGGTGCCATGATACAGCACTCTGGGAACAGCCTATTCGTTCAGAAATTTCTTTCTGTGTCTTACCCTCTCACTTGAGGGTGTCAATGATGGCCTTCTGAACAGGGTCGGGTCGGCAGTCTTACCCATGATTGCGGTTTTGAGTAATGAACCAGGCTGGGAGTTTTTAAAAGCCTCAGGAATCTTTTGCAGGTGTTTAGAGTTAATTAGTTGATCCAGATGATTAGGTTAATAGCTCGTTTAGAGAACCTTTTCATGATATGCTAATTTTTTTGAGAGGAATTTGGGGTTTTCATGAGCTGTATGCCAAAATCATCAGTATTAAAACAATAAAAGACCTGAAATATTTCAGTTGGTGTGCAATGAATCTAAAATATATGAAAGTTTAGTTTTTATGGTTACATTATAAAAAATAATGAACTTTTTATCACAATATGCTAATTTTTTGAGAAGGACCTGTACAATAAGTTGCTGGAAAGTGTAGGGGGACCGACTTTGAAAACAAGATTTGAACTATGCTTTTGTAGCTATAAATCAATCTTATGAGATTGCTAAAATTTCACTGAAATCAATTTCTTTAAATGCATGTACTTCTGGAACCCTACTTCTATGCTCTAGTTCAGGACCATCTGGCTTACGTTATTATTTTATAAAAGCATCACATAAACATACAATGTGAGAGAGCTGCATGATGTGCATATCATCTGGACTTTGAAGAAACAAGAACTTTGTCGGCGCTGATGTCAACAGCAGTTCCTGTTTAAACTTTAAGATCTCTCGGGGATCAGACAGATACTCAAGTCTGAAGTGAGCTGAGCTGCTCAGACAGGGGCTTAAAGATCAGCTGGCGGGCTGCTCTGCAGTCTCTCACCCCGAGGCTCTGCCACCTGCTGATGCATGTACCTGAGCAGTAGGGCGGCGAGCCGCTCCACCGACCATCCTCTAGACACTGGCGTGTGGCGTTCCCCACCAGAGTTCGGCCCTTGCTGCAGGAGTAATGGACCACGGCTCTGTTGGTGAACTTCTGGCCCGACATGAGAGCAAACGGCGGTGTGCCGGGATCACCACAGGATATTGCTATGGGGGGCAGCAGGAAGAGAATGTAACATCTCAGATAAAAACTTCAATGTTCTTTTACATATCAAAATGTTACCGCATTGCCTCAAAATAGATGTGGTACATCTATGCAGTGTTTTAATGTTTAAAATTATCATAGAAACAGCTGGATAAGCTACACTGTTGTCACATGACCTAACCTTTGTTGCCTGTTTAATTCAGCAAGTGGTTTCCAGTTAGCACCTTGGAAACGAATAAGGTTGATTTGCATTTGTATTCCATTTTGATAGTCTGATCAAATAGTCAAGAAGAAAATGTAACATATAATATACAAAATAAGAGCTGAAATTAGTTCTGGTTTATCATCACACTGGAAAATAATGGTCAAGTCCACCACACTGCATTGTAGGAAACAGTATTCCATGCAGTGCAGTAATCTGTGCTGTATACTGTTAAATTTGGCAAATGTAGTAGGTCGGATGACTGCATGTTCCATGCATACAGTGCATCGTATACAAAAGGCAATAACAAGGTGGTTGTATGCTTGCTTTAGATGGAGAACAACAAAATGGAACACAGCCCAGGAGTCAGAGATGTGCTTTTTAAAAGTTGAACTTTTAACTTTAAAATAAATTTAAATATAATGTGTCAAGTTAAAAATACACTTAAAAACACAATGCTAGCAGCATGAGATGCAAGAAAATGGCAAAATACGTCTGTCTGCATTTGTACATTGACCAACTATTTCGAGAACATTTTGACAGTGCAGTCTTGTTCACAAAAGTCATGTCTTTGTTTCAAAAGTGGTTGTAGGAGAGCTTTTAAGCGGACGAATTTAAAGATGCAACTTATCAAACATGACTTTATTGTCTGACAGTTGAACAGTTATTGCTACTTTTAGCATTGTAAAGCACAGCACACTGCCAGCCCTCTCTGAATTTAAATTATTAAGAAACTGCAATAAAGAAAAAGAAAATTGTAATTTATTCTATTCAGTAAAAACATATCTAAATAAATTGTGTTTAATAATACTTATTTTTAGAGAACATATATCACACTGTAAAAAAATAAGTTACCTGGTTGCCCTTAAATTTTGAGTTCACTGAAATTTAAAATTTGTTTTAATAAAATGAATATTTTTGAGGGTGGATAAACTTTATTAAAATATTATTAAAATATTCATTTTTTTAAAGAAACATATTGGGCAATTGCGTGTGTTTTATTTGTGATGATGGAGTGAAACATGCCAAATTTGGCTATTTTCAAGATTTATACATTTTTTATCTGGTTCAGATACAATAATATTTTGAGTTTCTATTAATTAAACCAATTTCCTTCATTGTATCAACTAAAATTTTAAACTATTTTTACAGTGCAGGTTCTTTCTTTCCCCATTGGCAAATATATAGACTGTTTCCTTCTCTAGATTAGCGTGTATTGGACCAAATACCAGACCATCACTCACAAAGGCACTTAGGAAGTGATCTGTCCCAGAAGCCATTTGACCGACAGGTGAGGACAGAGGAGCCAAGCAGATAGAAGCCCCTCTTGCAGTGATACATCACGGTGTTTCTGTAGTTGAAGCTCTCTGGGTAGCGCTGCTGAGAGTGACGAATGGCATTCTCCACAAAGCCTGGATCAGAGCAGTTTACCACTGCAAGATAAAAACAGCCAGATGCTTAATGTCTGACAGAGAAGCAAGAGTGAGGAAAGACAGAAGAAATCAATGGAGGAGGCTGAACAGTAGGAGCGCTGGTGCAGCCTCTGGAGCAATTTCAATCAACTACAAACCGCAAACCACACTTTCTTTTTGAAGCTATGGATTATAACAGGGTGAATTGTGCTCCTTCAGAACTTTCTCTGCCTTTTATCTGTGCACTTCCTCAACATTCAAGGGTCTTTTGTTTTTTCCCATGCATACCTGAACACGTTGTGAGTGCATTCTAATCTAAAGTTGACATATCTGTTCATGCAGGCAATGTTATTTTAAACGTGAAGCTGACTCTTTTTTAGACTGTCTTGACATATTTTGACAGATGTGGTCATATTACATTTTTCTGTACTCGAACCGGGTACATGCTGTTCTTGGCTTGTATGCTGTGTCGGCCATGCAGTTACAAATTCAGTTACTGCCCTTCGCAATTAAAAAAAAAAGAAAGAGAGAGAAAAGATGGAAGTTGAGGCCACGTCCAGGGGAAACAAACCAGTCTTGCCTCGGTGGCAGCTGTCAATGTCTCGGCACTCAATTAAGCCCCCTGGGAGAGGAAAAGTGGGCGGACAAGCAGCTAAAAAGTTGATAATTGGTACCTGTTATTGGTGTGTTGTTTTACTTTTGAAACATCATGGTTTGATCTGGGTGCCTCTTGGGAACAAAAAAGCTCAGTGTAAGAATAAGGTTTATAATTGTCACATAGTTGACAGCTAGAAAACAATACAAATTGCTTGTGACAAATCTCTCTCTTTTTTTTTTTTTACTGTTTGTGACAATACACTTTTTTTTTTTTTTTTACAATTGTATATTATGATAATACAATGTTTTTTGTAGTTTTTTTGTCAGTTCTACATTGTTTAATTCCACATGACAATGCTACATATCTCATGTGTGTCAATTACTTTACCAATTCTGTATTAAAAGTATGTGTAATAAGAGTACCCTTTGTAACTGTATATGACAGTTCTAACTTTTCTGCCATTGTGGTTACACATACTTTGGATAGTCTCCTTTAGATATTAATCTGTTCGGTATAAGTAACATTGCACCTAGCATGTCAACTAACTCTCAGTATTAGTTGAGAATTAGTCGAATGAGTAACACTTTACATGGTAACACTTTAGTATCGGGAACACATATTCATTATTAACTACGACTTTTGCCTCAATAAACTCCTAATTTACTACTTATTAATAGTTAGTAAAGCAGTTTTTGTAGCATTTAAGTTTAGGTCTTGGGTAGGATTAAGGGATGTAGAATAAGGTCATGCAGAATAAGGCATTCATATGTGCTTTATAAGTACTAATAAACAGCCAATATCATAGTAATATGCATGCTAATAAGCAACTAGTTAATAGTTAATAACTGAACCTTAAAATAAAGTGTTACCCTTTACATTAAGGTTCCCTTTGTTAAGGGTTTATAAAGGTGTTTGTTAATGGCTAATAACTCATTTACAAATCAAGTCAAGTCACCTTTTTTCATATATAGCGCTTTTTACAAGTCTAATTGTTTCAAATCAGCTTCACAGTTTTAACAGGAAGATAATGCAACGGAATTTGATATGTGTATATCTAAACCTGATCCACGTGTTAACTTTAACATTAATTTGGCACTTTCACAGGTTATTAATGTTTGTAACTCATTAATAAATGGTTCACAGGTTTCCTCTAAAGGTTCACAAGTAACTAATATAGAAATTCAAATATACATTATTAATATTTCATCAATTTATTGAGCTGTTTTTTTAATGATAATTTCATCTTGATAAACAAAAAAAATTAGTTTTCATAAACTGCTGTGGATAGGCATCATGAGCTTTTGTTGGAATATCATGGGTAAGACACTAACTTCTGGTAAATAACATTAAAAAAACATATATATATGACTATATCAACTCTTTTCAACTAATATATCGTAACATATATATCAACACATATTTCAAGGCACACACACACACACACACACACACACACACACACACACACACACACAAACACACACACACACCCATCCATCAGTGGCTAGAGGTGACTTTTTTAACCGTGTATGAACAAATTAATCTTGATAAGTCTGCGGTATAAAAGGTTGCATTAGCAATTTAAAAAAAAAATCACTTAAGCAAAACATGGTCAGGTCAATTTTCCTGAATAATTTTGATCCGAATTTTTTATACATTTTACTGGTAGTCCACTGTTGCATAATATTTGGGTATAATATGTCACAGTTTACTTTATTTTGCTATCTTCACTGACATAAATAAACTATAGTGTCCTGCACCCACTAGTAAAAATATATATATCTGGTGTCTGAATAATTTTTGATTTTACTGCATATGACAACTTACAATTATACCTCTTTTTCAACTATGCATGTTTTTTTGTTTTTTTTTTGGTCAAAGCTATTAAACTGGACAAACCACAACAATGCAAAATACTGGCAAAAAGACAAAGCAAGATCAACCCAATTTTGGACTTGTTTTATGGAACAATGCATCTGCTCAGAGGCACGTCAGCTTTTCTTTCTGCTGAGTGCTTTGTCCCTGGGCTCTGCTTGTGCCACTGGGGAATTGTCCATCTTAGATGCGTTGACCTGCCTCCATTTGCCGTCACGATTCAATTTCACCAGGCCACCATCAACAACTTCCTTCGCACATTAATTAATCATTAAAGTGACAAGATGTGCACGGTTACTCCTACTTAATGTCAGAAAGCATCCCACAATGTCACACGGGTTGCTGCAGACCCATTTGACTTTCAAATCAACACTTCAAGATGGGAAATGACACACAGAGAATTATTTGCACATTGCTTCTTGTCATTCACTGGCTGACTCAGACTGCTGAGCACAGATGCTGGTTTCGCTCTGTTAAAGCTAAGCCCATGAGCTGTGGGTGTTAAACAGCCTTACTAAGGAGCTTCTCGCATAACAAGATGGTGTTCAAGGCTGCGTCTCCGTTGAGACTCTCAACAAGGGACAGGCTGCCTGAAAACATTTGATATACAGTAAAATCCAGTTTCTTGAAAAGTTCATACCCTTGCACACAGGAAGAGGGTTGCTCCACTGTCCGTTCATGCGACACTGTGCTCTGGATACACCGTGCAACAAATACCCTGTGTTGCAGGTGAAGTTGACCACGTCGTTGAGATTAAACTCGCTGCCATTTGTCCGACCGTTTGCAGGGTTTCCAGGATGGCCACAGGTTATGGCTGTTAAAAAAAAGAAAAAATGTTCCATTACTTCCTTTTTGAAGCTGCCGATAGGGCCTGTGCATATGTTGAAGTTACATTACACATTTTTTTTGTTGGAAAGTAGAGTTGTCAATTAAAATGATTGTAATTAAAATATTACGTACAAAAATAACAACAACAAACAATAATCATGACGCCCTGACCTGGATGACATTTTTGTAAAAAAAAAAAAAAAAACTTTTTAATGCACTTTTTTATTTAATATTTTCTTTTGCAAAAAATATAATGCCTTGATGATTAAACAATATCAACAGATAACAAATTAACACCTTAAATTAATTGTGTAATTAAAGGTGCCCTAGCATGAAAAATGCAATTAACCTTGCCATAGTGAAATAATAAGAGTTCAGTACATGGACATCACATACTTTGAGTCTTAAACACCATTGCCTCCTCCTTCTTATGTAAATCACATGCATGAACAACAACAGGGAAAAATGAGTGATTCTCAATATAACGGCAACCGTGATGCAATCGTTAGGGATCATTAATGCGTATGCCACTAACATTTGCATATGTCCTTACATGTTTATTGTCAGGTGGAACTGCTGCCGAATCATCGGGAGTTCGGTAGATAAAACAAGCAACACTCGAGGATAGCAAAAACGGCAGATCATGGACACAAATGTCATGCTCCAGACTGTGCAGGGGACGTGAGGACTTTTCATACCCTTTCCACAGATAAAAAAATGTCAACAATCATGGTTGATGTTTATTATAATCAGATACCACAACAATTTAATTAAAAATCATTTGTTTGCTCGGCCCATTTCACCGTGGACAGATTAATCCAACTGTGACAATATCAAGCAAGCAGTAAGTAGTTATTTATTCACTTATTGACTGTTTAAACAATTTCTGATTAAACTGAAAGTTTCTCAGAGAGACAGCATTGTCTAGATAACGCAAGATGCTAGTACAGTAACAATAGGAAACACCAAGTACCATACAAAACTAAATAGTGTGTCTAATGACAAAGGTTACTATTATTTTGTATTATTAAATACAACCATAGTTACGCATGTCGTACTACATTAGTTTAGTTGCTTACAGATTGCTCACTCGATCCTTCTAGCTAACGTCACCTTCTCCACCATATACGTTAAAACGATAGTCATTTGACAAGGCTTCCTAATAATTTTGTAAAAAATAAATATTTATATTTTTGAGAACTGAAGTATGATGTTTTTGCATGCTTGTAGTTCAGAGTACATCACAGTCACTGCGTAGCCTACATTGTGACTAACGTTATATAAACATGAAATATCGTTGAGAATAAAGACGAGTCTAAAATGTAGTTTAAAAAATAAAAACTTGTTTTGGTTTTGTCGGGGGGAAAAGAAAAGGGTTCGTGCTTGCAGTTGCCAGATTTCAGTCATTTAAATCCCCCAATCTGAGCTTTTCTGTAAAAATAAACCTGTATACTATCCAGTGTTTTACCTAAACATGTACAATCTGGCAACTATATGCAGGCGAGCTCTCTCTCGCTCACGGATGATCTGAAAACACCAATAAACAAGTAGGCTGCATTTTAGCAATCGCAATCTCCATTTGAGATGTTTTGCTTAAAGTGTCATTCGGTCGGTCTGTGTTCGATCAGGACTCACGAGCCGCTTCGCTGAACAATTTAACTTGTGTGAGCTGCTGAAATAAGCCAATCAGAGCAGAGCTCAACTTTAATATTCATAACGCTTCCAAATAAGGCAAAAACAGAGCATTACATCCTAGGGACAATTTATAGGTTTGTAAATGGACCTGAAAAACGGTATCTGGACAATGTTTGCCCTTAAATAAGCCACATACCCTCTATGAAGATATCAGAGAACAATTTAACATAAAGTTTCAACTCATTCTAGGGCACCTTTAATTAATAATGATTTCTAAAACTACGTCAAGTCAAGTCAACTTTATTTATATAGCGCTTTTACAATGACAATTTTTTCAATGCAGCTTCACAGTGTTAAACAGGATAATATTGAAACTGATTGAAATTTAAATAGCTGTACAGTCATTCTGAAGAAACCGGTGATGTCATCAGCTTATTTTCATTTATCATATAGCGACAATGTTGGCAGATCTGTATCATAGCTTATACAATTAATTAAGACCTAATAAATTAATGGTATTTAGATATTTAGTTGATTACCTTACATCAAAATTTTTATGTCCTCAACTGAGCAATCCAAGCCAAAGGTGACAGTGGCAAGTAACCAAAACTCCATCAGGGCATGATGGAGACAAATAACTACAATAAGTATGTCCAACCTTACCTGCATACATAAATTACACTCACATTAAATGGAATTAGCAAATCTCAACTGCTGGGTTGCTATATTGTCGAAAAAATATTAAACTATAATATTGCCCATCTGTACAGTATATTAAAAGTTGCATGTATAGTACATCTTACTTTACCTGCATATATACTAGGGATATGCCTGAAGCAGAATACCTTATTCAGAAAGGCACAAATAATGGCTTCAAAATGAATATAAATTCTACCCAATAATAGGAAATATATTCAGCATACTTATTCTCCGTGTTTGCTAGGTGAGTCTGGGAAAGCATAGCATGATATTACATTCCAAAATCACTACACAATAAGGAGTGTGAGTGTAAACTATATGAATAAAATGAATAAATAAATAATTTGTATTTAACATTTAGTATATTTGTATTAGAATATATTTCAATACATTTTATAATTATATTAAAATCTATTTATATTTTATTAATATTTGTTAAATTAATCTATGAAAGGAACCAAATCACATTTAAAAAGGGCTTCTCGTGTAATTTCACAAACCTCTGGTCAAAGCCCCGACCATACATACATACATACCCTGATACATACAGTAAAATTGCTTTATCACACAGCTCTTTATATAAATTTAGATATGCTGTATATTATACACCGATCGGGCATAACATAATGACCACTGACAGGTGAAGTGAATAACACTGATTATGTCTTCATCATGGCACCTGTTAGTGGGTGGGATATATTAGGCAGCAAATTAACATTTTGTCCTCAAAGTTGATGTGCAAGAAGCAGGGAAAAAATGGCAAGAGTAAGGATTTGAACGAGTTTGAAAAGGGCCAATTGTGATGGCTAGACAACTGGGTCAGAGCATCTCCAAAACTGCAGATCTTGTGGAGTGTTCCCGGTCTGCAGTGGTCAGTATCTATCAAAAGCGGTCCAAGGAAGAACAGGGGTTGATCCGGCGGCAGGGTAATAGGTGGCCAAGGCTCACTGATGCATGTGGGGAGAGAAGGCTTGTGTGGTCTGAAGAACAGACCAGCTACTGTAGCTCAAATCGCTCAATAAGTTAATGCTGGTTCTGACAGAAAGGTGTCAGAACACACAGTGCATCACAGTTTGCGCATGGGGCTGCATAGCCGCAGACCAGTCAGGGTGCCCATGCTGACCCCTGTTCATGGTCGAATGTGCCAAGTGAGCATCAGTACTGGACCACGGAGTAATGGAAGAAGGTGGCCTGGTCTGATGAATCAAGGTCTTTTACATCAATATTAGGACATAATGTTATGCCTGATCTGTGTGTGTGTATATATATATATATACACACACACACACACGCACACACGCACGCACGCACGCACGCACGCACGCACGCACGCACGCACGCACGCACGCAACTGCTCAATTGCTTGTATCAAATATTACAAATATTGTAAACTATATTACCCAATTCTAAACTGCTAAATGTGACTATAAGGCATGATGATAAAGATATTATTAACCCGTAAAGCTGCTTTGAAACAATATGTATTGTGAAATGCACTACATAAATATATTTGACCTTGAAAATTAAATCAATTTACAGACCGACCTATTATAAAAGTTATTCGTAAACAAATGTTAAAAGTCACTTACGAACACACACAGGCGCTTGCCCTGACCACCTGTGGTCTTGTTGGCAGATTCGAACTGACGTCCCTATGAGCCGAAAGCCCAGGTTGCACTGATAAACGACTGTGTCCCTATAACTGGATCCATCACCACTGATGTGGCCGTTAACAATTGGATCCGGAGAATCACAATGACCAGCTGAAAAACATTTAAAGAGGTCAGTATCAACAAACATCCCATGTAAATGAAATCTTGTTACTAAATAAACACAAATTCAAACTGTGAGTTTTACAGGGCGTGAAGCACAGACACATCTGGTTATTTCCAGAGAGCACTCCGGCAGTCACTGTTTGACATTTTGATGAAATGCTCTCTGTGCTGTTTGGTCAAGCAGCAGGTGATATGTCTGAGGGTCAGCACCGATGGTCAGACAGTTGCATATCTCCGTTTAGCTGCACTCACTGCTTGTTCAAGGATTTTCCTTTTTTCAATATTGTCTAGCACTACAGAAGTCATAAATCAATATTGCCTAGACAAGACTATGTGAGTTTAGGAATGTTGCTTAGGGAAGAACAAAGATTTTTGATCCAGGAGCATGTTCTTCTTATAGAAATCATATTGTTCTAAGTGCTGCACAAAAACTTGAACTATACAAGCACTATATAATAGCATATAGGAACCTTTTTTTAGTAAACTTTACCTCCATTAAACTCAGCTTTTCTCTACTCATGAACAACTCACTAATAAATAATAAGTCCAATCACAGAGGATGTCCATCACTGAAAGATGCTACTTACCCAGACATTTGGTCTCAACTCCACTCCAGAGACCGTTAGCCTGACACTCTCTCACGTGTGAGCCCACTAAAGTGTACCCTGTGTTACACATGAAGATAGCTGTGGCTCCATAGGTAGTAAGGGTGCCCATCTTCTTCCCATTAGCAGGGGATGGAAGCTCCCCACAGGAAATGACTGGGGGAAATAGTCAGTACAATATCTTGAATACAAATGTCATTTTATTTAAAAAGAAAAAGGTCACACTGATAATGACGGACACAATATGCCACTCTTATTCACAATGACTATCGGGAAATGAGGAGGTGAAGGGGCATGGCTAAAAGCAGCACAGATGTGTTTATGTAATGGTGCACATGTCATGGGCAACTGAAGTACACTACCAGAAAAATGTACTCTTTATTACTAATGTTTTCTCACATTGTTTGGAGCCCCTAAAACAGCATGGTGGTGGGAAAAAAATATGAGATGGGATGAAAAATAACAAGTCAATGCTTTTGCGTTCTCTCGCAAATGTTTTGCATTCCCCCGAGAAACTCTACGTTCGCTCGCAAAAACCTTTCAAGCATTTAGCGAGCGAAACGCAAAGTTTCTCAGCGGAAAGCACACGTTTTTGCAAAGGAACACAAAGTTTCTTGGAGGAATGCAAAACATTTGCGAGAGAACCGGAAAAGCATCGAAAAGCATTCACAAATCTCAAAGAAACAATGTGAAAAAGATGAATCACAAAATAAAAAAGCACAACGGCGTGACAAACTTCTTTTTAATTCTTAAAAGTATCAATATTTATATATATATATATATATATATATATATATATATATATATATATATATATATATATATATATATATATATATATATATATATATATATATATATATATATATATATATATATATATATATATATAAATTAAGCAACTTAAATAAGCAGTCTTTTGGGTAACACTTTACAAAAAGGTGTCGTGTTAACATTAGTTAAGGTGTTAATTAACAAGAACTAACAATGAGCAACATTTATACATTTATGTAAATGTTAGTTAATAAAAATACAGATGTTCATTGCTTGTTCAGTTCCTAGTGCCTCAAAATCTCTCTCTCTCTCTCTCTCTCTCTCTCTCTCTCTCTCTCTCTCTCTCTCTTTTCAAACAGATTACATAAACACAGAACATTTTATTTACATTATTTAAAACCTGACATTTTAACGATTTCTCATGTTTGTGTGATAAGTTGTCACTAAGTTAGAGATCATTTTCTGAAGAGAATCAGATTAGACGTCTTTGACAGAGAGGCTGCAGACCGTGCATCATGTTTGTTTTCCTTATTTTGCAAAAAGCACAATGTTGTTTTTATTGTGACTATACACAAATAAAAGTAGAAATTAACAGATTGCCTGAATTCAGTTATTTGAATCTCTGCGGCACTAATACGAGTTAAAGTGTTACCGTTTTTTGTACTCATACTGACAACGAACTAGATTCTGACATTAATTTTCTGAAGGAATAATGAGCTGTGACTGAGCATGGTTTTAGGGAGTTATACTTCTGTATACAGTTGCTAAGGTTTTTCTGATTCAACAATCACAAACACAATCTGAGATTTCATTTATGTCAAACAGTGCAGGATTAATTACATGAGAAGCTTCATACTTAAGGTTAGAGTTTGTTCAAATCCAATAACCGTGAGTATGAGCAATAGTAATAGCGATGGTTGCCTCAGCAAACAGCCCTAATTAATTTTTAGGTGCATGGGCTAGTCATACAACCCACACACAATATTTTTTACGACATACTAAGAAGTCAAATTAAAATTTAAGCCCCAGCTGTTTGCATCTGTTCCCTTCATTAACAACTTACTCACCGTGGTGCGTAAACACATTAAAAATTAAACTGTCTCTGATTAGAATATTTACATTTGCTCTATGACCTCGAATTAGTTAAAGCATTTTTCACCGAAGACTTAATCACTATGATACTGTTTACACAGCCTGTCCCTGCGGTGGAAACAGGGCCACGATCAGAACCAACTAAGCAGTGGATGGCGTCTTATGCGTGCATGCTAAATCCAGAGGATTACGCTTGGATCAGTGGAGAAATAAACGAGATGTGGCATAGAGAGCGGCCAGATTTCAGACATATTAGCTATCCTAATGAATTTGTTTCATTAGCTTACAATGGATGCTGTTTGGTAATTAACAAACTGATCTTTTCATGAAATCCCATGAGTGGAATTTGGAATTCAATTGTGCTTTATTGTGGGGTCTGCTTAAAGAAATAGTTCAGCCTAAAATGGAAATGTTATCATCAATTATGCACTTTCATGTGATTTTCTCTCTTCGGTGAAACACAAAAGATGATAGACAGAGCTTCTTTTTTCCATACAATGAAAGTGGATGACAATTTATACAGCCAAGCTTCAAAATGGACAGATAAAAAAGATCATAAAATGCATCTATCTTTGTAAATGTACATGTCGTGTTTGTGTAAAAGCATTCTTACTCTTGCAGGTGGACTTCTCCTCCAGCCCTTCCCATGTTGCATTAGCTAAGCACTTGATGGTCCTCCTGCCCCCTAGATAGTAGCCAGGGGAGCAGCTCAGCATTATCCGTGCACCAAACTCATTCAGCAAACCCGAGATGAGACGCCACACCATGTGTTCTGAGAGCATGCTCTCAATGTTAGGGCACTGAACCGCTGCAGGACAGAAGGCAAAGAACGCATTAATGGAAAACCATGACCTTGTAGGCCCTGAAACTGGAATAACTAGAGCTTACAGGATTTATGGGATAGATAAACAATACTGGTGAAAAGTTTGGATGCACTTGTCTGAATTTATGTTTCTTATGACCTAAAAAAAAACTTTTTATATAGAGGATTTTTTTTTAGCTGCAGGAAGTTACATTACACTAAAATGTAAGTTATTTAATTTAATTAAATCGGAATCATCAAATCATTCCGACTAATGAATTTGAACATAGTGTTTACATGAAAGCAAAATCAAGTGATCAGGTAGATGTGCACGTTTATACACAATATTGCCAAAAGTTTTGGGACACCTGCCTTTAAATGCACTTGAACTTATATGAAATCCCATTCTTAATCCGTAGGGTTTAATATGGAGTTGGCAGCTATAACAGCTTTAACTCTTCTGGGAAGGCTTTCCACAAGGTTTAGGGGTGCGTTTATAGGAAATGTTGACCATTCTTCAAGAAGCACATTTTTGAGGTCAGGCACACGTGCACACATCTGCTCTAATTCATCCCAAAAGTGTTCTATTGGGTTAAGGTCAGGACTCTGTGCAGAGAATGGACTTGTAGACTTATTGCACAGGTGTGTATATAGTGTATGTCACAAGCTTTAAATTGGAATTGATCTTTTGACATGCGCTCACTGCATGAATAGCCTACCCACAAGTTTCCCACGGTTGGCGCATACTAATCATCATCCAGCCGTTGCTTCTTTTCTTTGTTTTAAAAAGCAGACTTTATGTTCATCTATTTCGGGTCCTGATTAAGAGCTGAAGAGCACATGAAGCTTGATGCTGTGCTGCTTACATTCATCAAGCAGTAAAAACGTCCCTTCCCATGCCAAAAACAAGCTATCTGTGGATGAAAGTTCGAAGCAAGGACTGCTGAGACGACATTGTCCTGCAGCACATCACAGACGATAAGTGGAATGAGAATTTTAGAATGACACGGTAGTCATTTCTGACACCATAGCTGTGGCCCAATTCAAAGGCTGCAGTCTTTGAAGGCGTGGAAGGACGGACGGAGTGTTGTTAAATGGGACGGTCTAGCCTATGGAGGATTGTTCTTGTCTCCTAGCAACTATGACAGTTGCCATTGATGAATGCCAGCAGTGTTTGTACTGGACTTTTTGAAAATAAAACACAACCTGTGTAAAGTTGTTCACCATGGTCCATTTCTGTTTATATTAAAGAGTATAAAATCCCATCTTAGTAAGATGTAAGCCAACATTTGAACCACTTTAAAGTTTTATTATCATTATTATTCTTATTAGTATTACATTTGTATCATTAGATATAAAAGTAAGTTGAAACCCAATACTTACATTTAAAAGTGTAATCTGGCAATTTATCCCTAAAAGTTGTCACTAGTGTGCAATGAATTCGGGGATAGGCAAGGCCGCAAAATTTCCATCTGTTGTATCTTTGTATTGTTGCTGTTTTATTTAAAAATCAAAATTTAAGTGGGAAGATGAAAGATAAAAAAACTTTTAGATATCAATCTGCATATGCGATGCACATTAGTTATGCTCATCTTTGCTCGCTCCTTTGAAGGAGGCTCTATAAAACGGCTCTATATTTAATGAAGCTCATACAAAAGACCTAAACCGGATGCAATGAGACCTGTTTTACAGAATACGGAAGATTGTTGTCCTATTGGCATTGGAATGCGGCCTTCAAAGGATGCCTCTGAACTTGGATACAGCTTATATTGAACAACAACAGCTCGTTCTGTATGTCATATGTCATTGCACATGCTAAGAACTTACAAGTTTAAGTTTTCATCTGATTGATCAAGTTTCCAGAAAATGTTTAAACCCCCTTTTATGAAATTTCCATTGGATTTTTCCAAATTGTTCAGACTGACGTGGTTACATTTTTACACATTTTTATTTCCAATTGTGCAACTAGTCCGATTACAAACGTATTTAGTGTCCATGTAAACGCCGCTACTGTCATATTAAAGATAATTTGTGAATTTTGGGTGAAATTATACACTTCCCTTTATTTGTTTTTCTAAAAATAGGTAGTGGTTAAGTATGTTGGACTGTTCAAACAAAGATAACTTTTGAAAAAAAAAATTGCTCTTCGTAAGTCAGTCTAGGAATGTGTTGGCTTTTGTTTCATTTCGTTAGCACATTGAATATTTGGAAATGTTATTGATGTGAATTCGTCTTGAATTTCATCTGTGTTTAT
This sequence comes from Pseudorasbora parva, assembly GCF_024679245.1. Taxonomy (NCBI): domain Eukaryota; kingdom Metazoa; phylum Chordata; class Actinopteri; order Cypriniformes; family Gobionidae; genus Pseudorasbora; species Pseudorasbora parva. The sequence continues at coordinate 34,386,675 of NC_090188.1, read as the reverse complement.
ATAAAGGTGGTTGAAAACTGAAGTGAAAACATAAGGTTTCAGTGTAACAATATTGGAGCCAGCATCGAACAGATGGTCCTTTGATTGAACAGCACAGTGCATAGCTCGGATTCAAAGGAAGCTTAATTTGGTGCGGGCGCATCTAATTTTGAGGGAGGAAAAAAGATTGCAAGCTAGGTCAGGTACACTAAACTAGATCTTAAGTAGACCAAAACATCTTTCCCTCCCTTCTTCTTTTGCATTATGTTCCCTCTCCGTGTTCTACATGACAAAGGTTTCACATCCCTCAGCTCACACTTGTTTAGATAATTATAAACACAAGATACGAGCTCTGTAGCATGCAGCTAGTCTCAGATGCCTTGGATGTGTCATACTATCATTTGAAATCTTTAGAACGAAAGAACACCTTGACACTTATGCAGCCAGGCAGAAGCCTCATCCTTTCTCCTTAACATTGATGATGACCTCTGAATGCATAATACATGGTTATTTGGCTGTGGGCTCTTTAGTCGGCTATGTGGGCTAATGGTAATTCAGGTCAGATGGGGGAGATGCCACATCATACCATTTGTCTTGTTTGAGTTGCCAAAGCCCAAAAAAATCAAGTCATTATTGTTAATTTTGCCAATTACCTGCCCTACAATACTCTCAGAGGGGGAGCCGAGCGAGAAAGCGGCTGACTGCCGCGGTTCAATGAGGCGGTAGATTTTAACATGCTGTTGGCATAGAAACAGAGGACTTGATTTGCTCACGTAAACAGCGGGAAGGATGTGCCACGTTGCTCCAGGTGCCATCCTCCAGGCAGACGGCGGTAAGCAGGCTGCTAGCGTCGGGCCTGTATCCCTCCTCACACTGATACTGCACTTTACTGCCCACCGTGTACTGGAAGCCATGGAACGATCCATTAGCAGGAGACTCTGGCACTCCACAAGATACAGCTGCCAATCAGACACAAACATTACTGCATGTGGAAGCTTGCTATACGGTGTATCTATATCACTGTAAAGTTAGCTATGAATTTTAGAATACCCACTCAACAAAATATACTTATTCAAGTTAAATAGTTTAAATACTAGATCAGTACATCACTTAATACACAGGAAGCGTATATGTACACGCAAAAATAATTTCTTAAAAACCAAAGTTAAATAAATTGGAACCGTATAGGTCAAGATGGGCCAACTCCCATGGATGTACTTAAAAAATATATATTTTAAAATAAATTATTTTTTCTGAATTTGAATATTGTCGTTTTGTTTTTGTTTCTTTCTTTCCTGTGAACGCTTTTTATAGTTTTTTTTTGGGGGGGGTTATAGATTTTTTTTAATTATGTGGAAATGTTAACTGGAAATGGTGACTAAACAAAGCATACTTGCATACTTCCAAAGCATTTTGAATTTTATTTAATGTTAAATTCAACATTTACTAATACATTTGTAAAACCAATGTTAATCTGTTAATATTATTTAATGGACATGAGTTAACACAAACTAACAATGGACAGTAGCATTTTTATTAAGTGACATTCAAAAAGATGAATAAAAAACTGTAAGAAACATACTACTTATTGTTAGTTGTAATGCATTAACTAATGTTGTCTAACTGGGACCTCAAAAGAAAAACTGACCTGAACCTGGCCTAAAACTAGAAGGTTTGTCAGTGTTTTTTGGTCTCGGGTTGTGTAACAGACCTCTATTACATGAAACCATTCATATGACATTGGCTCTTTTTAACAAGACAACAAAAGTTGGTCTTTAAAACTACTACAGGCAGACACAAGCAACCATTCAGAAAAACCAATGGGACCAATTAAAGCTCTTCCTTTTTAAAATGATCACATCCTGAATAAAAAGCAGGCCCTGAGCCCTCCTCTACCTCTGTTTGACCTGCTGGCAGACTGCATGGATTGCTCCCACCACTTAAAGAAATTATTGGCCTTAATTAGCACCCATTCTTGATGCCCTTCGCTACAAATGGGGCCTAGCCAAGGCTATTCAGAGCTCTGTGCAATAGTAAAAGGATATTAGTGCTATGACCTCCAGTCCTTGGAATATTGTCATTTACCTTTGTGTGATTAAGAGTAATGAGATTTCTTGAGTAAAATCTTCTGGCTGTTGAATGTATAGAAACTTTGGCTGGCGTCTTTGTGAAACGTCCTTAAAAAATGCTAATTTAACAGAGGCCCTGGGCAACATTTTTGGGCAGCAGTAAGAAGCAGCTTTGCATTAACTAGAATGATCTAAACCATGGCAGGCCAATAGTTTCCTAATAACTACAAACTAACATTTGATTTCAAAGTAGCTAAGGTAATTTTGAGTTCCCTTTCAATCCCTACTACGTTGAATCAGGGACTGACAAATGGAAAACTTGCTTGAGAGCCCAATCAGACTCATGATATGAGTCGTTACAAAGCCCATCTCACTACAGTGGTTCTACAATAATTTTATGAAGTGACGAGAATAGTTTTTGTGTGCAAAAAACAACTAAATAAAGTCTAATATACGCAGATTTCAAAACACCGCTTTGTAAAGCCTCAGAGCATTATGAGACAGTGTGAATCGGATCAGTGGTTTGGATCGCCAAAGTCACATGATTTCAGCAGTTTGGAGGTTTAGCACGCAATCCGAATCATGAATCAATACGCTGATTCATAATGCTCCAAGGCTTCAGGAAAAAGTGATTTAAAATTGGCCATCATTATTCATTATATAAGTCGTTGTATATTTTTATTAAATTTTTTCGCATAAAAAACCCGCCAACTACTAGCCCAAAACAAGCCCAATAGCTTTTTGGGTGGGGTTCTCCAGAAAAAAAAGAAAAAAAAAAGGTGTTTGGGGGGTAAAATGTGTGAGAGAGAGAGAGAGACAGAGAGAGAGAGAGAGAGAGAGAGAGAGAGAGAGAGAGAGAGAGAGAGAGAGAGAGAGAGAGAGAGAGAGAGAGAGAGAGAGAGAGAGAGAGAGAGAGAGAGAGAGAGAGAGAGAGAGAGAGAGAGAGAGAGAGAGAGAGAGAGAGAGAGAGAGAGAGAGAGAGAGAGAGAGAGAGAGAGAGAGAGAGATTTATTCTTTTAAATGTTAGGCTATATTTCCTAAATTACTCATAGAAAGTGCCGTATGCTTATAATCGTCTCATATAACCTGCCTCAAACTTGCACAAATGACAGCTGGAAAGATTAGACCTACATACAGTTCATTCGCTCACTATTTTTACTCACATACACGTCTGATCTAAAGACTCGTCTTGCTAATGAACACACAGCAAACCTTCAAAAGAGACCATTTTCTTTGACAATGCTCTGGAACAGAAGACGCAAGGGCTCAGTGCAAAAGGAGAAAGGGCAGACAAAACGCCACGTGGGCTGAAGGATAAAATTAGCACCTCAATAAAAGAGGAAGGAGGAGAGAAGGAAGCATGAACAATGAAATTAAGAGAACCCGCGACACATCAAACACATTCAATTACATTTCTGTCTTAGTCTTAGCGTGACTGAAGAGTCGCCCATTATGACATTGGGACAAAGGACACTCGTGATCTCATTGCACAGTCCTCGACTGAAATGTTTAATGGAATAAAAGTGGCTTCTCGCTGAGGCGTGCGGAGGTGCTTTTGTGCACCCCGCAGAATGACACATTTTGTCATATGCGAGGAGGCAGATCGCCTTTTCAAGGCAATTCCCAGACATTTGAATGAGGGGCCTGAGTCAGTGAATGTCTCTGAATAGTGTGATTTACCTTGGCATAGTGGAGCCGGATTGTCCCACCGGTAAAGCCCATTGGGATGGAGTCTGCATGTGGCATTTCTGTGACCCACGAGCCTATAGCCAGCATTGCAGTAATACTGGAGTCTGCTGCCTGGCCGGTCTCTCGCCCTATTGATGACTCCTCCATTCTTGGGTGGATCGTTCACACTGCAGTATGCAGCTGCGGGAGACGGCAACAGTCAGCTTCGTTACAGTATAATGTTAAGGATGATTCTTGAACTTGTTAAAAAATGCATCATGTCCTAATCTAATCATGGCCTTTATCAACCTTTAAGTGGATTTTATTATAACGTGACTTTTTTTGTGTGTGTGTGTGTGGTGGTAGTTCAAATTATATTTGCAGCTGGGCATACTGCATTTGTAGGAGTTTCCATTTCAGATGCTAAACATATGGGAGGAGAGTATTTAAAAGAGTCACACAATGCTGGGTTTTGCACCATTATTTAATGTCCAAATAAAAGCATGTCTTTAAAAGACGGTAAGTTGCGCTTCTCTTGGTAGATTGTGTTGGTCATTATGGAAGTGAGATGTTCGTCTGTGTTCTCTGTGTGTGTGCCTTCTCAGTAAACACAGAAATTTTCACTTCCATCTGCAATATAAAGGAATTGCGCTACCACACTGTAAAACACTGTTGGTTTGTGTTGGTTTAACTTAAAAAAGTTAGTAACCTGGTTGCCTTAAAATTTTGAGTTAATGGAAATAAAATATTTTGATACAATTTTACTCTCTTTTTTGATACAAAAAGAGTTGATACAATGAAGGAAATTTGTTTAATAAATAGAAACTCAAAATATTATTGTATCTAAACCACATACAAAATTAGATAAATCATGAAAATAGCACTGTTTCACTGCGTCATCAGAAATAAAACACACACAATTACCCAATATGCTTACAAAATCTTTTAATAATCTTTTAATAAAGGTTGTCGAATCTCAAAAAATGTTCATTGTAATAACTCAACATTTTTATTTCAATTAACTCAAAAATTAAAGGCAACCAGGTAACTTTTTTTCTAAATATTATTTTTTTACAGTGCATGCTAATTTGCCCTGTTTAGTAAATTTGGCCTCTTATCTATTCTAATTTTGCCTCTGAAGTAAATATATTTAGAAATGTTTACTGGATTTATTTATAATTTTTTTCTTTAGGGAGTCTGATCACCTAAACTACTCAAGAAATCTTTGAATCGGGAATATGGCTTCAGCTGGAATGAGGGTGAACATGGTTTGTGCCAACCAAAATGTGCTTACTGTTGTAAATTGGCAGCTAATAAATATAATAAAAAGTACAATTCAATGTTTGATTTTACAGAGATTTCTGTTTACTTTTGTACAATATTTAAGATCTGTGTGGGCCAATGTAAAGTCTAAGTACTGAAGCAAAACCATTGTCCACTTCACTAGATAGCTTTTTTTTTAAACAGAAATTTGTATCTAAGAGTAATCCATATTTTCTTGCAAGAAAAAAATCTGTACATTTTAAATATCCCATAAGTTAATTATATCACATTTTATAGTTACACGACCATTTAGATGATTTATGACTAAAAGCCATGAATCTCAAAGACTAAATTCATGTAGTCTTTAAAATTGTGTTTAAGTGTGATGCTTTTGATTAAACGAATGGGAAAATGCAGCTTGATGGTTATGAAAATATCATTAGATCTTGTTTTTGATGTGACAAATACAAGTTTACCCATCATAAAAAGGAAAGCAAAAGCTCCGAGGGATGTCAAAGCTTAATCTCACTTCAGACAGATCAAATCAAATGCATCATCACACCAACTCTGCTGAGAGGTCTAGACTTAGCTGCGAGTGATTAACCAGACCTAGCATTAGAAAAAAGTCCACGTGGCACTGAATTCTAATTTCTGAAAGCCCAACGGACTAAGAAAGGTGGGAAAAACAAGGAGGGCTTGAAGTTTCTTCTGAAAGATGTTTTGTAGAGATAAAAGTGTTATATTTATCAAAAAGTCTTACCTACATCCTGTGATTATTTCAACTCAAGAATCTAAATACACAGTAGCCACTGAGAGGGTTTCAAAAACACTCTCTGAGCAATGTAGTCATTTCTCTTTCTGTCTGCTCTTGACAAAATCCAATAAACAGAATACATGTGGCAACACACTGGAATAATGGGCCTGCATAGGGCACATCATGTCAGAAAGATCAACTGAAATGAACACAGAGACCAAGATATGTTGACAGAGAGGCAGAGGAACTGGGTAAAGAGATGCCAAGTAATCACAGCCATATATCATGTTTAGCCATTGGTGGAAATGTCGGTCAGAAGAATACGACGACATGGTAGTTATTCAGCAAAATTCATTACTGCATCTTTGACCTCTATTACAGCAGACTTGCCAATGGCTCCCCGGAGGTAGGATGTCTGGTTCTAGCCTAATGAGGGCTAACGTAGAAAAGGCTGACTTCCTCACTTATTGACCCATTTGGATCCAAAGCAACAACCTTGGAGGGCTAAAAGTTAGGAATAAATCTGTCACACATATAACTTAATACTACTGAATGTACCAACAGGCGACTTGGACAGAATTGTAAATGCAAGTCTGATTAAGATGTCTGGATACATCAAATGTGGAAGAGAAAATTCAAAGAATCAATCAAAGTGAGCTAGAAAAAGGGGTATTTTATTTACCAACATGTTCCAGTGCACAGGCTTTCTTCAGAATGAAAAGATTTAAGATTTTCTTGATTATTTTATTTCTCCATTATACAAGTGTTGCTGGTTTTCTGGTCACTAAGTACTTTATTATTGTATAGAATAAACCTACAGTAATTCTGGATGTGTAAAAAAAAATGTAAATATGAAAAGCTGTAAATATGTTTAACAAACCTGTGTAGCGTATTTTGAACCCTTTCTTGCTGGTTGCATGATCGGTTGACCATCTGAGGTAAAGCTGATTTGTTTTGCTAGTGAAATTCAATTGTGTGGAGTGGTTCCCACTCAAAGCCACCAACAACGGACTCTGTCCAGATGGCCCTGGTAAATAAAACATCACAAAAACAAGTAAAGCTAAATATTGCAAACCATGAATCTGTTGGGCAACAGGGCAGACAAGAAATTAAAAAGGAACAGTGATTCTCAAACTTTTCAAGCCAAGGAACAAATAAAACATCATATCCAAGTTTCCAAGCTCCGCCAATTCACAGCACTTTTTATTTCAGTCACTTGGCTGGCTTCTTAAAGATATCTAAAAAGGCTCTAAAACACACATACACACAATAATAACATTGAAATGTTTTACAATTAGTTTCAAACCCAATAAAAATAACACCCAATAAAAGCTTGAGAAATGTGTTGTATTTTAAAACTTCTCGTCTGTTTAGAAGTGGGTGGATTGCTCAAATTGACGCTAAAAACCTAAATGCAGTGTTTCTGAGTTAAATGCAGACCACCCATTAATCATTCCTCCTAAATATTAAGCTCACAGCTTTTTATTATCATCTCAGTTATTGGTGCGACTTTTTGGCAATGTTTTAATTGTGTGAATTTACTTTTTAATGAATAGGTCAAATGTGTCACAAATGAGCCTTCAAAACATGTTAGTTGTAATGGAATATATATATATATATATATATATATATATATATATATATATATATATATATATATATATATATATATATATATATATATATATATATATATATATATATATATATATATATATATATATATATATATATATATATATATATATATATTCCATTTCTATTCCGCTTATCCTTTGTACTGTACTGTTATGTTCTGACGGAGTGCAAAGAAATACCATGTCCCCAATAATATCATATATCATATATCATATTGTATCATATCAATCATGTATACCATAGTATACATGATTGATATGATACAATATGATACAGCATGATGTATGATATTATTGGGGACATGGTATTTCTTTGCACTCCGTCAGAACATAACAGTACAGTACAAAGGATAAGCAGAATAGAAATGGAATAATAAATAGCAGAAAAAAATAAAGTCTACCATCAAAAATCTCCAGTTCGTCAAACTGCTTCTCGCTCTGGAACATTTCCACATAAATGGAGATGGTGAAGGAAGGCAGCACTCTAATGATCCAAGAGCAGGTCTGGGAGTTGGGGTAGTTCTTTGGGAAGCCTGGACTCAGGATTACACCAGAGGAGGCAGATCGCTCCTCATTTGCAGGGCACTGAGCTGTAGGGTAAACACAGCATGCACAGGAATTATGCCTATTATTACAAATCGCAATGTGGTTATCCTACTAACAAAAAAGCAAGCTCCAGAGTATTCTAGTAAAGACAGTTAAGTTTAAAAACTTTCTCTAACATGCGCAGTACTTCTCCTGGATTCACCTCAGGGGCCGGGAGCCTTGGTTTGAGGAGGCAACAAAGTGATTTGAAGCTTTTTGTTAATCCGCCTTGTGGGCGGGAGGGTGGAGGAAACAAACCAGGAGAACTATCGCTTCTTCATGGCATTGTACAGAAAGTACAGACAAGCCAAACGGCTCAAATTTACAACTGAAAGCTTTGCAGGGGATAACTGTAATGCTTTTTCCCCTTGCTCCCTAGGCAGCCGTCGGCTACTGCCTATTTGTTACCATACAACAAAACAATGTTGCTTCTAGGGTTTCAGTTCTATCTTTTTATGGATTATATTTTTTACAAGCTTTAACTACAAGAATCAAACTAATGATTAACGATTTATTATTTCCGATCATTGATGCCCATTTGTTTTGTAAATGTTGCAATTGTTACCATTGTAGTTGTACATTTTATATTTTATATAACTATAATCATTATTCAATATATTTTTATTACTATGCTTATTCTGTATTACCATACAAAACTGGAACTATAGAATATTTTTAAAGTTTTAGGTCACTTTTAAATCATGATACTCTTTATCTGTCCTCACAAACATAATTTGAGGCCATTGTATATTATTAGGTTAAAAAGATAGATGGGATTACCAAATGAGATTATCAAAATTCAGTATGCAACATACACATGACATTAATTAATTTTTAATTCTTACGTATTCTTAATCCGTAGGGTTTAATATGGAGTTGGCCCACCCTTTGCAACTATCAACTCTTCTGGGAAGACTTTCCAAAATGTTTAGGAGTGTGTTTATAGGAAATTTCGACCATCTTTTCTAGAAACACATTAATAAGGCAATGCACTGATGCTGGACGAGAAGGCCTGGGTCACAGTCTATGTATCTAATTCATCCCAAAGGTGTTCTGTCAGGTTGAGGTCCAGACTCTGTGCAAGCCAGTCAATTTCCTCCACACCACACTTGCTTGTCCATGTCCTTATGGACCTTGCTTTGTGCACTGATGAACAGTCATGTTGGAACAGGAAGGGGTCAACCCTAAACTATTCCTACAAAGTTAGAAACATGGAATTGTTCAAAATGTCTGCTGAGCATTAAGAGTTCCTTTCACTGGAACTAAGCGGCCAAGCCCACCCCCTGAAAAACAACCCCACGCTACAATACCCCCTCCACCAAACTTTACACTTGGCACAAGGCAGTCAGGCAAGTACCATTCTGCTGGTAACCGCCAAACCCAGACTCGTCCATTGGATTGCCATATAGAGAAGCCTGATTCGTCAATCCAGAGAACACATCTCCACTGCTCTAGAGTCCAGTGGTGCTGTGCTTTACCCCACTGCATCCGACTGCATCCGACTTCACATGATGTAAGGCTTATATGCAGCTGCATGTCCATGGAAACCCAATCCATGAAGCTCTCTACACACTGTTCTTGAACTAATATGAAGGACACAAAGTTTGGAGATCTGTAGCAATTGACTGCAGAAAGTTGGCAAATTCTGCGCACTGTGTGCCTCAGCATGCACTGCCCCTGCTTCTGTGATTTTACGTGGCCTACCACTTCGTGGTTTAGTTGCTGTTGTTCCTGATTGCGTCCACTTTGTTATAATACCACAAACAGTTGACCATGGAATATTTAGTAGTGAGGAAAGTTCATGAATGGACTTATTGCACAGGTGGGAACCTATCAAATACCAAGCTTGAGTGCACTGAGCTCCTGAGAGCGCCCCATTCTTTCACAAATGTTTATAGAAGCATCTGCATGCCTAGGTTCTTGATTATACACCTGTGGCTATGGAAGTGATTGGAACTCCTGAAATCAATGATTTGTGGAGGGGTGTCCCAATAAGTTTGTGTATTTTAAAGAAACCATGCCATACTGCCAATTTATAATACTTTACCATTTAAATAATTTACTATATATTTTTTTACATTACATTAATCAGAATGGGTTTTTACATTTGTACATTGTACATTACATTAAATATTTCAAATGCAAAAATAAAGTTAAAAAATGAGTAATTAAACATTGACATTTCCCTGCTAAATATAATTTATTTTTATTGTTAAATATATACCTCACCTATTTCTATATGTTTTATTCACTGACCTTCACATGCTGGTGGTGGTCCCTCAAACTGCAGGTGAGAGTTCAGCTTACAGGTGACCTCATCACTGCCAACCAATGTAAATCCAGGAAAGCATCGATACCTCACAATATCGCCTGCATGGTCAGTAAAATAAATGTATCATTTTTCACAATTTTTTTCATCATGTCTTTAATATTCTTTCACAAATGGCCAGCTATTCCTACCGATTTCATAGTCTTGGTCTTCAAATAATATCTCTGCTTGTTCAACCATAGGGGGAGGAGGGCATTTCTTGAGACGATAAGCTAAGGAAATAGAAGAAAATAAATAAATAAATAAATAAATAAATAAAACTTTCTGGAGCATTTGACTTATCATTTACCTTTGTAATCATGACATGACACAAAGCAACCCATCTAGAGTATAAATTACACATATAACATGTGACAACATACAGTTCTATGGATCAACATACTGAGAACCGTCACAAGGATGCAGAGTTGTATTTAAATCACTCGTCTACAAATATGCCAGACTTGTTTTGGAATGAAAGTTGGAAGTTTAGATGAAAGACTGGTTCATTTTCACACTCCGATTTTCCTATGCAGTTCAACACATGCCTGCATGCTGACACTGATATCAAAGAGGCCAAAGGAAGCTTCTATTTTTGACTCTTCTAATCTTCTGAAATAACGTGATGTCATCAGAAGCAGCAGTCATGCCTCCTTAGTGTATGAAAACAAGTTGAATCCCATGCTTTGAATATATTTCGAGCAGCACTTTACGGTATGCATTGCACTTCAGCGGCAAAATTTTTCATTTAAAGGAGAAACTAACCATGGAAATTGAGGACAAAGAATCCACTTGTCGAGAAGTCGCTGTGGAACTTGATAAGAACCTGATTGAAAGTGCTGTAGGCTGACTCGAGGGCTGTGTTGCCGCTGAAAATCCCCAGCTGTGGGTAGCTTTGCTCTGGGCCGTCCCTGGAAGAGAGAAACATGCATTGAAATTACATTACAACCTGTGATCCTGCCATTAAACAGCATAATAATGCCTCAAAATTCCAAGTGGTTTGCGAAAATTGATTTACTTCCAAAGTTACAGTGAGATTGTGCTGACTTTTGATAAAAGCATTACAAACCAGCTTGAACTAAAACAGTAAAAATGATGACTTAACAGACAAGTCTGATTGTTTAATGACTTCTGAAGATTAACATCCAATATTTTTGAGAAGGCACAGAAGATTAATATTTCCATGTTATTTTAATCAACTCAGTATTGTTTCAGATTATTATTCTTCTGTTCTGTTGTTATTAACAAAGAGAGATTTACATTCAGTTATTTCAGTAGCTTTAGTAAAATAAATTAAGGTGTAAATAAAAAATAATCACTGGGTCAATCTTTATGATACCTGCTAAGAACATGTCTGTGCAAGTCAAATATAAGATACACATACATGTGTACAGGGTTTGGCATTAACACAAGCCAACATATGCGGGTGGATTTCAGCAGTAGCGTGTAACACAGTTACTCCCACTAGCCACTTTGGCGGGTTGAATTTTATTGTAGTCTTCTCAAAAGGCATCTGTTATAATCACTTTGCAGATTATAAACAATCTCAAAATCCTTTTAAGCTTATGAGTGCAATGTCTAATAATCAAAGGCATTCAAATTAGTCTTCACTGAAATGCCTTTTTGTTCAGAACATGCTCTCACTCACTGAAATCACTCTTGTCATTTACAACAGAGCAGAGATGCACGTGTGTGCGTGTGTGTATATATATAAACGTTTCCTTTCAGTCAGTCACTGTACGTCGGAACTGACCGACGAATTGGAATCTGACTTTAGAGACCAATCCTACTTCGAGTGGGAAAAAACGAGCCAATGAAATTTGGCATGCGATCCATACATTCCACGCTCCGCCCCGCAGCACATGTATAAATAGGAAGTGGAATGGTAGATCAGCACTTTCTACTTCTGAGCCGAACAGTGTTTTGCTGTGTCTACGAAGAGTGTGGAGAATCGAGTGTCGTGAGAGGAAACTGCCAGTGCGGATGATAAGGCGCGTCAGCGAGTGATCGCTTCACAAAGAGTGAAACTAAAAGAGCTTATTGGTTCGCTGGGTGTTTCCCCAAAGTGAAACTAAAAGAGCTTGTTGGTTCACTGGGCATTTTTCCAAACATCGAGTGCTCACACAGGCTTCCATCATACAAACTTTGTGTAGCCGCGGTCATCTCCCTGAGTGCTTCAACACACTAAAAGAGCAGTTTTCCAATTCACAAAAGAGCAACACGGTTTGGCCCTGCGTCTTTTTCAAGATGTCATTCAAACTGTGTGTTTCTGGGTGCGGTTGATTTCTTTCCCCCCTTGACGGGCACGTTTGTTGTCTCACGTGTTTGGGCATTCAGCATGCTGAGGTGGCGTTCGTGAATGAGTCATGTTCCCACTGCGGGAATAGGACCAACGCAGTGCTACAGTCCAGACTCCAATACCTCAAAAGAGGTGGGGCACCATTGCGCATCGCCGAATATACGGGGGTCCTCCAGCTGCAAAGCAGCTCGGCTGCGTTGCCCCCTTCGGGTGTGACAGCGTTTCCCGGGCAGCCGCAAGTGTCGGGCTCGAGTGGAACCACTGCGTCCTGAACCTTCGCGGTTGGATGATTGGTTTCTCGGGGCGGCCCGCGCTGGTTCCCAGCGCCCCGCCCCGGTGCCATTCTTCCCAGAAGTGCATCAGGAGCTCACGAAGTCGTGGGCGGCGCCCTATAGCGCTCGCCTGTGATCGACTGACTCCTCTGTCCTCACTACCCTCGATGGTGGTGCGGCTAAGGGCTACGAGGGGATCCCTCCAGTCGAGTGGTCGATGGCAATGCACCTGTGTCCCAAGACCGCTGCAGACTGAAGGCAAGTTCAGCGTATCCCCTCCCGGGCGTGCCCCTACTTCATTGTGCCCAGAAAGGGGGGTGGGTGACGACCAATCTTGGACCTGCGTGTCCTGAATCGGGCCCTGCACAAGCTCCCGTTCCGGATGCTAACGCAGAAACGCATTTTCATGCATCCTTCCCCAAGACTGGTTTGCAGCGATCGACCTGAAGTACTTCCATTTGTCTATTCTCCCCCGACACAGACCGTTCCTATGCTTTGCGTTCGAGGGGAATGCATACCAGTACAAGGCCTGCCCTTCGGGCTGTCCCTGTCGCCTCGTGTCTTTACAAATGTTGTGGAGGCAGCCATTGTTCCGCTCAGAGAACACAGCGTTCGCATCCTCAACTATCTTGATGACTCGCCTAGTCGAGGGAACAGTTGTGCGAACACAGGAACATGGTGCTCAGTCACCTAAGCCTGATGGGCCTTCGGGTCAAGCAAGAGAAGAGCAAACTCTGTCCCACACAGACGATCTTACCTCGGTATGGAGCTGGACTCGGTCAACTGGACTGCGCGCCTCACAGAGGAACGAGTCCAGTCAGTGTTGAACTGCTTGACTTCATTCAAGGGCAGGACAGCGGTCCCACTGAAATTCTTACAGAGGCTCCTGGGGCATATGGCATCTGCAGCCGCGGTAACGCCGCTCGGATTGCTTCATATTAGACCGCTTCAACAGGTGGACGTGACAGAGCGGACAGTAATGGGTCCCAGTGACTGCCACCAAACCTTCAGCCCGTGGTCCAGTACTTTGTTTCTCCGGGCCGGGATGCCCCTAGAACAAGTATCCAGGCATGCTGTGCTGTTCACAGATGCATCTGCCACGGGCTGGGGAGCCACGTACAATGGGCATGCAGTTGCAGGTCTGTGGAGGGGGCCTCAATTGCATTGGCATATCAATTGGCTCGAGTTACTGGCAGTGCACTTGGCACTCCACCGCCTCAAGGGGCTGCTACGTGGCAAGCATGTACTGGTCCGTACAGACAGCACCATGGCCGTTGCATACATAAACCATCAGGGTGATCTACGCTCCCGTCATTTGCTCCAATTCGCCAACCACATCCTCCTGGGAGTCAGAAGCAGCTGAGGTTGCTTCGGCCATTCATGTCCCAGGTGCGCTCAACCAGGCAGCCGAAGAGCTCTCTCAACAGCTGACACCTCCAGGAGAGTGGCGACTTTCCCCCATGCGGTTCAGCTGATATGGGACCGGTTCGGAGCCACACAGGTAGACCTGTTTGCCTCTCCGGATTTGACCCATTGCCAGTGGTACTATTCCCTGTACCTCGGCACAGATGCACTGGCACACAGCTGGCCCCAGGACCTATGCAAATATGCGTTTACCCCAGTGAGCCTTCTTGCACAAACATTGCCTTCTTGCACAAACATTGTGCAAGGTCAGGGATGACGAGGAGCAGGTCTTGTTAGTTGCGCCCTACTGGCCCAACCGGACCTGGTTCCCAAAGCTAACTCTCCTCGCGACAGCCCCTCCTTGGCCCATTTCCCTGAGGAACGACCTTCTTTCTCAGGGACGGGGCACTCTATTTTGCCAATGAAGACAGTGCTCCTTACCACATTGGCCTCTATTAAGAGGGTAGGGGACCTGCATACACTTTCGGTCAACAAATCGTGCCTAGAATTCGGGCCCGGTAACTCTCACGTTGTCCTGAGACCCTGGCCTGGATACGTGCCCAAGGTTCCTACCACTCCCTTCCGGGACCAGGTAGTGAAGCTGCAAGCGCTGCTTTCGGAGACGGCTAACCCTGTGAGCTCCTCCGTCACCCCTACAGTGTCACACGTTGCGAACCGTCTGACACCAGGCCTGCACCCATATGCTTGTTGAATGTGGATGTAGGCTGGATTCCATATGTAGCGGTTCCCTCACGGCAACCCCATATGTGTATTCTTCCACGGTACCAGCTACCCTAACCGGCTAGCCCTGTGTCTTTCCCTGGACAGAGCCCACTCTATCATCTCTGGGCGTGTTCTTTCCCCCCTACAATTAGGTTGGAACCACCCCAGAGACTGCCATATGTTGCACTACCCTGTCAGGTTAGTCCTTATGTGTATTCCACCACCTTGCCCTCCATGGGCCGTGGCTCTGCAGCATTCCATCTCCCAAGACGGGCACGCTTTCCCAGCATTATCCAATAGTCATACTGAGTGGGTCTTTCAGAAACAGCAGTGACTGTCCTCCCTGCTTGGAGCCCTGACTTCCGTACTATACTAGACGGTACAGTGCGCTCAAGGGCCAGCCTCCTGGCATTTTCAATAGGGATCCCAATTCGTCGGTCAGTTCCGATGTACGTCGAACATGACCGACTGAAAGGGAACGTCTCGGTTACGTATGTAACCCTCGTTCCCTGAAGGAGGGAACGGAGACATACGTCCCGTCTCCAGGTGCTCTGCTTCCGATTAAAGACAGTATATAAGTTTCACTGTTAGAGATTGCTTATTCAAAACAATAACAAAGAAGTAGCTTGATGACACAGTGAGGGAGCGTGGAATCATGGGAGTTGTCATGTTGGCCTCTACAGCGACAGATCCTGCAGCAAACGATAATGAATAATTGTGCAAAACAATCAACTGTGGCTTTCTAAGACACTACCAGAGATTGTTGACTTGGACGATACAACTCCTACTTCCGCATTTTTTCAGGAAGCAAACTGTGCTTCCATGGTTTCTACCGACAACTGAGGGTAGGGAGGATTTGACGCCATTGGTGGGCCATGTCACTAGTTAAAATTATGGATATCTCTGGATTTAAACACTGTTGGAAACATGTGGGATTATGTAAGTACAAAAGGCAATAAAATATGTGCAGTGTTCTAGTCGTTTTGGGATTTGGGCAACACATATACATATTGCACCTTTAATTGTTTATTAATCTTAATGAACTGTCTTCAATATATTTATATATATAGTTTCTATTCTTTCTTTCTAAGAATTACCCCAATGCTTTGAGTGAAAAGCTTCACAACTTCACAGAAGACTGAACTTGCAATGCACAGTGACTATCGACTACAAATATTGGTAAACGAAGTGGAGATCGATTTGTGTAGGATTTGCTTAATGTACAGCAGCAGCAGCAGCATTAGTCTAGTCTGCAAGCTTAAATAATTGCCTTGTCCTAATCTCAGTCTGATATTTGCCAAACGACTCATTAAATGGAACTGTGCTCACCAGACAGCGATATAGTCAGTCACAGGCTCGGTTTGGAGCAGGGTGAAGTTGATGTAAACGCCATGACCATGAGGCACAGTGATGAGCCAAGTGCAGTCCTGAGAGTCTGGGTACTCGCTTGGGTACTCTGGAGAGAAAATGGTGCCGTTTGGAGCCGTCACGTTGTAGCCACAGGGAGCTGTGTGCAGATAAACATTACTCAACCATGACTGCATTAGTAATCTGTCTTTCAGAATGACAGCAAATGTTAAACACCAGGGAATGCAGCCAAATCTGAATGTTAGGGGAATAACTCACCCAAAAATAAAAAATCTGACATTATTTACTCACCCTCATGTTGTTCAAAACCCATATGCTCTAAACTCCTACCCACCGCCCCCAAAAATTCATAATTCACCCAAAAGGATCAAACGCACCATTTAACACTGTAAAAATATACATTTTAAAAAGAGACATTCAGGAGTCATATGGACTACTTTTAAGGTTATTTTTTTTCTTTTCTGGTCCTTCTTTGAGCTTTACAGACTGCACTATGGATTGTTCTTGTAAGAGGAAAAACACGGCATACAGGTTTTGGAATGGGGGTGCTTAAACTCATGACAAAATGTACATTTTTGGCAAGCTACTCCTATAAAGACTCTGATAGCTGAGACTACTGTTTCATTTGCAGATGAGTGAAAACTGAGGAAGAGAACAAAACATTCCTGAGGCTGCAAGAAAGGACATGGATAGAAGATACAGGCACAGAGTTCACAACACAATAACAGTTACGAAAGAAAGAAAGAAAGAAAGAAAGAAAGAAAGAAAGAAAGAAAGAAAGAAAGAACGAAAGAAAGAAAGAAAGAAAGAAAGAAAGAACGAAAGAAAGAAAGAAAGAAAGAAAGAAAGAAAGAAAGAAAGAAAGAAAGAAAGAAAGAAAGAAAGAAAGAAAGAAAGAAAGAAAAAAGCCCAATAGTTTTTGCAGTTCAGATTCTCTCCAAACGGAAGCCTGGGAGGAACAAGTTGAGCGACTGATCGATAATAGACAGGTCGGCTTTCACACTACACTACCCACGCTAATCATCAAGGCTACAATTTAGAACAGCTCCCAGTAGCCTATGTCTCCACTGTTCAGGTCTTCAAAGTCTGTTTTAAAGATGGTTTTAAACTACAATGGCTCCTATTGTACTGGTAATACAAAGTAGTAACACTTCAGTTAAAGAGCATAGTTAAAAAGACATTTGGGATGGTACCAATAATACCTTTGTAAGTCAGAGAATTTTTGATGCTTTCTGTTTCAAAAAGTGTGGGCAAAGAAAGCTAAATATAAGTGTGCTAATCACGACACGACTTGAGAAACTTAAAGAAAATGGGGATAGAGGGAAAACGAACACATTTGTTTACTTTTCTTCCTTCTCTTTACCTTCACAGCGAGGAAAGGGGTGGTTCCACTTCCTGTTGATTCCATGCTGGCACGTTAGCACAGGGTGGCCGACCAAAACATATCCAGGGAAGCATTCAAATGTTATGGATTGGCCTGCGTTGAAATCGCTGTTGATGATGTATCCATTGTGGAATGGATATGGGTCTTGACAGTTTTGCAACTCATATGCTAAAATAACAAAAAGAAAAGAAAGAACAGAACATATGCATCTCTGTAAAGGCATGTCTGGAAGCTGAAGTATGATATTTACTAGTGAGCCCACATAAAATAATTTAAACGATTAAAAATAATTGTTTAATTTTGTCATTCCTTCCCCATCCTCAATAATATAATAAATGTGAATACAATTATGCTGGCTCCAATACCAACATGTCACAATGGCAAAATCATAAAAAAAACACTAAATAACTGAGATAACATTTACATGATGGCGAAGATTTGTCATTGAAAACAATGGAGTGCCCTGTGTGATGAAAAAGGACGCTCAAGGGTTATCCTTTGCGTTAAAAAGTGGGTCCTGACCAAGCGTCGAGTTGGGAGTCAGGATGTGTTGGTTTTGGCGCACCACAATCAAAACAACAGAGATCATAAAGATAAGCTTTCAATTTCATAATTCTAAGACATATTGTTAGTGCCCCAATTATAACATGACTAAAACATATTTTGACTCATGTTTCAAGGCATTTTTGACAAACATACATGCAAAAAAAACATGTAGTTAATATGCCCATCGTCACCAGTTCGGTGAAGAAGTAGGAAGCTTGTCAACAACTAGTGTACAAGCATCTCTAGGCAGCTTTTCAAGTGCTGCGCTTATGATCAACAGCTTTATAATCATATTATTTCATCCTGCATCATTGTTTGTGTATCAAAACATGGCATCAGTAAGCCTGTCTGGCAGCACAGATCAAGGCTGTGCCTGGCTCTTTTTAACTCAGACTAGAGTGGATAAGAAAAAGAGAGAGACGAACAGTTTGACCTACAAGAGAGGAGAGCAGACAATGGTGAGTTATTTATATCGAGTGGAATCCAAGTGCACATCTAAATGCACCATCTTATTGATTTTGAAATGCTTTCAAGACCCCAGCTGTCATAATGGAGTGTCCTCCCAGTGATCTCAAAGGAAGTGAATCTTTAGATATTTCCAATGATCCTGGTAAAAGGCCGTCACTCCCACATGAAGGGCCAATACAAAATCAAGGATGGCCAGCATCTACAAGAGAAGAGAGCGTTGTATGCAAATGGGAGGTTGGAAGTCACCCACCTTGGTAAGTGAGTTTGAAGCCCTGTCTGTTTTCAGAGTGGTCGCTGTAGAAATGGATGATGGTTTCGTGCGTGCTGCTCAGCAGAGGGGGCGGTAGTTGGCTTCCACTAAACTGTCCAATCAGAGAGCTGCTGTGGTGCGGCCCATTGCGAACCTCTAAAAAATCGTGGTTATCCTCAGAGGTGAAGTTAAGAAATTTGATGTGTGCCCCTGCGGAGTGAGAGGTCACATGTTAGACTTTCACAGTGTCAAAAAGGCTGTGTCTTATGTGCATAATTTACATAAGAAATGTCTTTAAAGTGACAGGCTTTTTTAACCATTAACTCATGACAGGCCTGTACAGACCTGCAGTTTTTGCTGCTATGAAATGCTGGTAATTGGTGAATCTCTAATCGTTTTCCACTCATTTTCATATGTGTGAAGAAAGAAAAAAAATAACAATCGTGTTTGCTCAGTAATTGGGTCCCTGTGAACTGTGATATTGATAGAAAACAGAAAGAAAACTAACATATTACTAACAAACTGATCTTTATTCTACAGACTCCAAATACATTGCATTGTATGATCTATGTAGATATTTAGCAATAAAAACATAACATTTTACGAAATGCATTGTTTTATTTATTTATTTATTTTAAATATGAGACTATGTTATGAGAAATAATGTTTTTGATACAATCTTGATACAATCGATAACAGTATAATCTTTCCATTTCAAATTAGTTCCAGTATTAAAGGGGTAGTAGTTATAAATTACAGCTTGGTGAGCTCATATTTAAATAACTATTGCTTTGTGTTGTTGGCCAGATAAAATAACAACAACAACAACAACAACAAAAACATGCCAATAAGATAATTTATGTCAGCACCACTATTGTCAAAGATGACTGACTATTGGCATATTGTTTGGATTGCCTGTATGGTTCTGTTCTGGGCAAGATCTCCCTGCGCATCCATGCAGCATAGCATGGATAAGAGCAGGGAGAGCAGCAATAACCCCTCTTAGGCTAAACAAAACAGAACCAACATAATGTATTGCATATATCATTAATGTCGATAATAAATGTGCAAAATAATTTAGGAATTTTGTGTGATTCAAGGGGAATTTGAATACCAAATTCTGACTTCTGACTCACTCATTCCGCTCACAGCCGCTCGCTCAACCCAGAAGTCCCTCTGTGATGTGCTGGTTTGAAAATATGCGAAATTACTCGGGCTGCCCCTGAGTAAAGTTTTTTTTCTACTGGACTAGATGTTCATTTAAGCCATTAGTTGACGACTAAGTACTCATTTATATTAGGCTAATTTAATTACTTAAATATATACTGGAGATAATTCTAAATGAGCATTTATGTTATACATTAGCCTATTCCGCACTTAAGCGGACACATAAAGCTTGTTGCCACAAAGAACAGCAAGAGTAATAATTATGAATATCAAAAATAGCAAGGAGACATTAATTATTTATTAATAAACTATTTTTTTTTTCTTTGTCATTACCAGTTGCAAAGATGAAGTTGACGATGCTGACTCGTCTCTGCAGTAGTGGATGCACCAAGAGAGAAATGCTTTTGTCATACAGATACTATTTATTTTCATTTTTAATCGTTCCATTTAAAAGTAGACATTTCAAGCTTTTATAGACATATTTCTTGAGTATTCAGGGTTTTTCCTGGGTCAGAAATGGTCTTCGGTGTTGGCTGTCTAGCTGACCAGACATGGTCATCCACACACACACGCATACATGCGAGCACACACACCCACACAGTAAAAGTACCTACCCGCGTGATATGTCAGCCCAATACAGACAATAAATGTAAAATAAATGCAAAGAACCTTTTTTATTTTTTTCTCATTATGTATGATGTCTTGATGTGTTTCTTTTGTTCCCCGTTTTTACCCAGTTTGCATGGTTATTATAATTATTTTGGCAACAATCGTTAAAAAAATAGCATTACAAATTTAATAGTCTAAATCTCTACCATATACAATTTAATAACATTATCAGCCAGCTATCAACAACTTGCGTTGCTCTGGTTTGACCTTATTCCAGTCTAAACTTTTTTTTTTTTTTTTTTGTGGTAAATTTACTACACATTATCAATATAAATACCCCAAATAAATACAGGAAAATACTGTGGATTATTAAACTAATTCTTACTAACCCCTCTTGTTTAATGGGGTAAGCACAGTTCATTCTCATTTCAGAGTTGTTGTGAGTAAATGATTAAACACTGATTCGTGAGTTCAGTGTTGGACAGTTCAGTTCAGTAAAATGAATCGGTTCAAATGAGCCATTAGTTCGTGAATCGGACAATAGCGGACGTGTTATGTGTGAATCCCGACTGTTAAAACAACGCAAAAGATTTGTCATCACAGAAAACACTTTATAAGGATATTTTCCGTGTATTTGAAAGTATGGTTTATGGCCGCTGCGTGTGCAAAACGTCTGTCAGAAGAGTTGCGTTTATTGAGCGCAATTCATACCCAACAGCAATTCAAGTAAAAAAAAATTGCAAACGTGCCACGTGGAACATGGAGTCAGTCTTCCAACCTTTTACTCAGACGGTGATCGTTTTAAAGACAGAGAGTGCGCGTGGCTCTCTGCTCGTTCTCGACACTCAGTTAAAGTGCGCCCTGTCACACACATTAGTCATCCACATCAATATATAAATCACAATAACTCATCAAATAAGGCAACTGGCATTATTTTAATAACTCTGTACGCAACTGGATAGTCCTTTAACCAATCAGATATTATTAAAACGAAATTCACTTTAAAGAAAGGCTTTCTACAAAACAAAACTTAAAGAAGTGGTCAAAATATTTTCTATCTATATTTCTTTCAGTCTTCTAACAAATGCATCTCATGATGGTGTCCTATGCTCATGCTGTTCACTTTTTCATAATCAACAGATGAAATTATATAAAAACATACATATATAATATATATATATTTTTTTAAATGGCTACAAGTATAGTGCAATACGGGAAATCAAAATTAAAAATTCATGATTTGAGCAAATGTTGTTTTACCGGTGAGCATGAGCGGTTCATGAGTGGAGCGTTCGTTTTGGCCGTGAGCGATTAAGTGGCACAGAGCAAAATATTGTGCTTAGCGTCACAGCACTCCACTTCGCTCACATGCTCTGGGAGAAACAGGATAACTGCTGATAGTATTGAAGAAGCTTATGTATGTATGCTGTGATAGACGTCTTATTCCTATGGGTAGATGTGATCAGCTGACAGCTAGCTGATGCGAGCTTGTCTAACGTGACCTGCCAGAACTGATGCTATGCTTGATTTTTCACTGCACCAAAACATCACACATATCTGTATATGACACAAACTTTATATCACACAAACTATATACACGTACAATTTTGGCTGTACTTGGTGTCCCCTTCAAAAATTGCCCTTGATATTTTTTTTTTTTTTTTTTTTGTATACTGTCCCGCCAACTGTTATGCCCATGCTGCCAATATGCATTATTGGTATACCATTCCTATTGTCCTTTTTTTAAAGATTGTTTTTACTTATTTGCTTCACATTTGTGAAGTTGATTTAGAATATTCCTTAAAAAGTTTGGATTTTCTTCAGTGAATTTCCGATTTCAGTTGTTGTCAGCTTTCCGTGTTTTAGGGGGTGTGAGGTGCAATTTAATATCTTGCCTCAAACAGCCAGCTCTGACTACACCAAATCTGCTTATTTCTGGCTCTGTGGATCTCACTGAAATTCATCAATGTGTGGCTTCAAGCCGAGGACACAGCACGGGGAATACTCCAGTGTGAAATTTTACAATTATGCACCATTAACTTTACTGCATCTTCAACAATTATTCGGTCTTTGTCTCCAACTAGATAATTTGAACTTAATATTTGTTACATAAAAGAAGATGGTTGGATAATATGACAATAAAATAATCAAACAAGTCAGTCGTTTTTACTGAAAGCATGCGTCGCTGTGAGACGCCTAGGGCAGCTCTTTTAAAGATTAGCTTTATTGTCATTCTGATGTGGTGCTATCCCCTAACTGCACTTAACTCTACCTATTCAGACTGCCCTAAAAGCTATAATCAGCACCCACAAAGCCATCTGTGTGTCTTATTCAAATGATTGTAGCCTGTTAACAGTGAAAGCTAATGCATTTTTGCTACACAGCACAAACATGATGGTTCTTGCTCTTGTTTGTGCAACGGCTGCTTGATAAGGCAGAAAATTGCTTTTGGATATCTTAATGTTACATTGTTTTCTTCCAAGTTAGAGGGGTTTGGAGAAGAAATAGTTGTGCTCCAGGATAAGTGTGAATGGCTTTTTTTAAATTACATGCAATTACCTTGTTAACATCTGGAATGGTTCCTTTGTCCTCAACTCATTTGAACTGTGAGGCGGGAGAGAGCAAATGGGCTACAACTAAATGACTTCAGAGAGTTACATCGACTGCCAAAGTCTCAAACAACATCTTAAAAGTTCAGATAAATGTAACCAAATAACACTTGTGTCAAGTGTCAGAATGTCAAATGGAAAGGAAGTATCACTTTGCAACTGTCAGTATTCAGCACGATGCTGTCTGCTTTTTGGGTAAATACCAGATGAGTCTGTTCATGCAAATAGTCTGCTCAGTCAATGGGTGTCATTCATGAAACACAAGTGAATTTCAATGGGAAACATTTGGAAAACCTTCTTACGCAATTGATTTATTCAATTCAAAGCCTTTGTTCCATCAATGAGCAAACAAACTCATAAACACTGTCAAAATAAATTGTGAGCAAGCTTTAATCAAATATTGACATTTTAACTATTATTTCCTGACAAAACAAAGACATCAAATATTATGCAGGCTAAATTTAATTAACTCTCCAATGTCCCCAGAGTGTGTATGTTATGTTTTATCTCAAAATACCCCACCAATTATTTTTATTTTATTTATTTTATGGCATGTCAAAAATTGCCACAGCAAAAATGAGCAAAAATGCACAGTTTTTTGTGTTATCCCTTTAAATGCAAATGAGCTGGTGCCTCCAGCCCCCTTTCAATAAGAGGGTGGAGCATTAAGAGCTTTTGCTCTGGTGTCAGGACAATCTCATCTCATGAAATGAAAATGTCTGAACAGAAAATCTCAGTAGCGGACCTCAGTCCAAACTGGAGTCGGACAATGATGCCTACAGAGCCACAGGATATTCGCTAGAAGGAGATAAAACCAGTGTAGTTTAGTTTAATTATGGTTCTAGTTTATGTTGTCATCTTATTGTTATCCACTATTAGTACAGCCTTTTTGTAGCAGACCCAGTCCAAACAATGGGCAAAACTTTACTGATGAGTTTTATTAAGTTTGTTGTACTTCACGCAAAAGATGAAGCATCCGTTTCACTTCAGAAAATAAAATAAAAATAAATTAAAAAAAAGAGCCGAACAAAACACAGTACAAGAAGTGTACATTAAAGTCTAATCCATGAACTCTTTCTCTCCCTTAAATTATCATCAGCATACACAGCAAATTAAACAAAAAACACTCATTACAACTAACATTAAACAAATATAAACAGACCTTCTCGGGGGGTGCTTAATAAACTGGTCAACTTTATATCTGTAAAACAACTTAGATGAACTGTAATAAAGTGAGCGCTCCCCCTTTCATTACTGCTACCAGTATCACTCTGGAGACTGTAAGCTGGATCACGAACAGCTGGTACAGATCCATCTTTGAATAACAACTTTTTGCAACCTGCTTTGTATTGTCCCTCGTTCACAAAGCAGTCTGGAGTGAATAGATTTGCGCACACATAAACTAATTTAGGTATATTTTGGGGCACATTACCTTCAAAAATAAAACTAATCCACTGCGTCCGACTCCTCAGTGGCTCAGATGTTGGGAGGAAATTAAGACTCTTATGTTCACTCTTACATCCAACAACACGGGGATTGCTTATGAGACATTGTTGTCACTCGAGCACAGAGAAAACGGGGGAGCGTACAACTCGCTGAGGGCAGAAACTATGGTAATGCAGGCCTGTCAGTCGGCGGCTATGGGTCAGGGCCTGAGCAGTATGACGTCATACTGCTCAGAGAATCAAAATGGCACGTCTAATGAGACTGCTTTGGTTTAATGGGGATTTAAAAAAAGGAGTGGGTGGATATTTTATCATTGTAGGGTGATTTTGTTCACACACTGCCAACACACATTTGTCCAAAAATCATGCAAAAGTGGATTTTGCATAATGGGTGCCCTTTAAAAAAACTAACTTTTTTATTTAACGATTCAATAAAAAAAAGAAACCAACTGGTTAAAATCATACTTTCTTGGAGGAAAAACATCCTGATTATGTAGCCCTCATGCTACTGAATAATATAAAGTCAACATGCAATTATGTACACAGAGAACAAGGTTTTGGAGAATTGCTGGATGTATCAAATGCTGTTTTCAATTCATTTTACCTACCATTACTACTGTAATTAACTCATTTCTGAGTGATGGTAACATTTTGTTGAAGAATTGTGACAATTATAAGTTTATTACTTACGTACACAATAAGACCAAAAAAGTAAATTTAGTAAATAAATATGGCCAATTTTAATATCATGTAGACTTGTAATCATCAGTAATTTCGCTATTAGGGATGTAATTGAGATACCGTGATATAAAAATGTGACGATATGTATTGTTGACGTAAACATTATGAATGCGATATAGATTTAAGTATCCAAGGCTCAGCTTGCAGTATTTATAAGGTATAATTCACTCAAAAATGTAAATTATGTCATGTACTCACCCTCATGTCATTTCACACCTATAAGATTCTATTTAACTTCAAAACACAAATGAAGATATTTTTCAAGAAACCAGAGACCGATTTCTGTACCTCCATTTTAAGCCCATTCTTCTCAAACTTAAAGGTATACTACTAAAAATACCATGTAGTATTTTTGCAATACAATATCCAAAATTCAGCAGGCCAGTGTTATATATTTTGTTCAGTTGAGTTCTTACAATATCCCAAATGTTTCCAACTATTTGTAAAATCAGAGAAAATTGCTATTTTAACCAATGAACTGGGATGTCTGAGGGAGTCGCCTGTCAATTACGTCATATCTGCATTACCCTCGGTTTCTGGTTTTATTCTGCAGACTTTACTCTTAGCAGTGTGCAACAAGTGTCACAGCAGCCGCTGAGCGAACGGACAGAGTAACGTCATAACATTCTTTCAACACACTTAAATGTCTCTAATATGATAAAAAGAGCTGTTTCCTCATCTTCATAATCAGAAAAGCGGAAATGGCGCCGGCGACTGTGACCCATCATAATAAAAGTCTGTCGCGAGCCACATGTTGCGCAACAAACGTTCCAGCGGCCTTGCTCAGCTCCTAAACATCAGCCCTGCTCTGCTTCATAGTACAGTAACGTTTATTATCACATCCATGAACATGATTTCTGCCCGAGTCCTATGCTGATTCTTCTTTGATTGACTGCTTTGAGCATTGGAAGCATACACGTTGCCGGAATGGCGTTCCTCAAAATGAAACCACAAACATAATTGAAATCATCATATCACTTTTAGTTTTAGTAGCGCAATTATTCAAAGCACATTTGATGGTTTATTGCATTTGATGGTGTATAGTGCATTAATAGTAGGAGAGGCAGAACATAGCAAGTCCCTGGAGAGTCTAGCAGCATCCGAAATCGAATACTTCCCTACTATAGAATATAGTATGCAAAAAAACTGTATGTCAACAGAGTAATAGGGTTGGGCGATATCCCCTAAATTGCCAGTTGACGATGTTCACAATAAAACATCACGATGGAAGATGATATCATTGTTTGTTTTTTGTTTCTTTTTTTTATATAAAAATATATAATTTACTATACTCTGTATTTTAACTTGCATAAATACTATTTTCTACTTAAAAATGATAATTTTGTTATTTTAACCCAAATATTTACCAGCGCTAGGTTGCAAGTGAGGAAAAGAAAGTAGCTTCCTTCCACTTAAGAAGAGCTGTGCAATTTTTATTTTAAATCTCTTTAGATAAATACTATTTTCTACCTAAAACTATACTTTTTTATTAACCGTGTTTTGTATGTGAATGCTGTTTTACGTAAATATTACCACTGGAGTAAAGCACAAGCTTTGTTTACAAAGGAAATACATTTGCAGATGTAACACCACAGCCCCGAATGAGAGAGGTAGGCTGAGCCCAGTTAAAGATTTGCCAGCTTTTTAATTGTTTTGCGATCTGGTCACCCGATTTTCCGATTTCTGGGAATTTTAACAATAGGCCTAACATTAGTCCATTTTATCCCACTGAACATCCCATTGGCGTTGCACTCATTTTCACAGGGAATTATAAACATTTCTTCTTTTTGTTTGCTTATAATTAAGTCTATTATACCCATTCACATCCTTTACTGTGGTAAAGTAAAAAAAAATCACTGTAGGACGAATACCTTTTGAGTTCAAATTTTATGTAACAGAGTTTGTGCTTGTTATTAGACTTGAGGCTCCTCGAGTTTATTTGAATAGCCGATTTACATCCGGACTACACTCATACTACACTGTCGTGAAGTTCGTTCAAATTCAAACGTAGTACCTACTCACATAGTATGCGATTTCGGACGCAGCTTCTGTGTGCACACGGCACGAGTATGGCATGAGAAAAAAAAAATGACGTGATAAATATATCGTGAGTTTAGTGTCGACATGTGACACAAGTTTATCGTTACACCCCTATTTGCTACACAACTTAGATTCATCTGTGGTCACAATGCTGGTCACAACGTGTGCCACACTGCAGTCTACAAAACTTCTTGAGAGAAACCGTTTAAAGTTATAATCCCCAGACAGCTGATTCAGTAGCAGCTTTCAGCATACTCACCGTATCCGATGGGAAGCACGATTCTCCAGGTGCAGTCCAAGTTTCCAGGGTAGTTCCCTGGGAAACCCGGGCTCAGGACCACGTTGCTCATGTCGTACAGACTCCCACCGCACTTTGCTAAAACAACACAAGGAGACATAAAAGAGAATGCAAAAGGTGTTTGAAAATTAAACACTATGAAAAAGGCATATGGCTAAGAATATGTGCCATCTGATTAGAATGAAAAGACATACCAATACAGAGTGGAGGGGGGTAATTCCAGCGACGTACGGTTCCTGGCATACACGTTATGTGAGAATGTCCCTGGAAAACATAAGATACCCCACGTGATACCCCTTTCTACTGGTGTGCAGGTGAGGCGTATTGTATTTTGGTGTCAGGGCTGTGGAAAATCAACACTATACCTGAAGCACGTATCCCGGCTCACAGCTGAAGGACACAACCTCATTCACCATGTACCTGTCGCCATTCTTGATGCCATTGGCTGGGATCACGGGTTCTGGGCAGGTAGTCAGTCCCACAGCTAAATAGATGAGAGAAGGCATCGAGATAGAGAATCAGCATATTACACCACGGCTCGCAAAAACGGATCAAATGATAGTGTCAGGTATTCCCAATCATTTGAACGCATGTGCTCATTGTAATTTTATGCTGTCTTTTATCCACTCGATTTCAGTGCGTAAATTCGGTACCATAATAGACTGCAAGATGTTGCCATGGCAACGGCTGTGGTGTGGTTCACGAGAGCGTGCTTTCTGCATTTCTCTTGTTGAGATATGCCACACGACGGGTGGCTTTGTCACAGTGGTGTGCTTTTTTCCCGTATTTTTGCAAACATCACTCATTGAGTGTTCGTTTGTGATAAAGTTACACTGCATAAATATGTCTACAAACAAAAGAAGATGAAGAGAAAATTGCTTTTGTGATCTCTGATGGTCACTGCAATTTATTTATAATACTGCATTTATAACAAAACATTAAAAGACCAGAAAGATGATGCTTGATGATGCAAGATGATGTTTCATTGTCAGTGATTAATGTTGAAGCAGAATTTCTGTTTTATTTAAGTATGATTCAGATACAATTTTTAGTTCTTGTTAATATTTTGTATTATTTGTATTTGTATATTTTCCATTTGCATTTTAATTGTGTTTCAATATGTCTATATAGTTGTTGTTGTTTTTTTTTTTTTTTTTACTTCAGTTTTAGATTATTAGTACATCAATGTACGATATTTTGCCTTGGTAACTAGCTAGTGTTTTATTTTATTTCAAGTAACATTTTTTTTTTTTTTCAAGTAACATGGTTTTAGTTAACTACAATGACCTTGCTGTGGCGTCTCTCAGAGAATGTACTATGAAACTGGGCAGGGAAAGAGCTTATGTTCTAAGAGCTGAGCCAAAGATGACAGCTCAAAGCTGATAGCAATGTGGCAAATTGAAGCGGTTTGCCAAGACCGTTTCTCTCTCACTCCATTTCATCTTTATTCATAGCGCTCCAGTACATCAGAGTCAACATGATTCTTAAAATTTCAACAAAGCTAATGTTGCAGCATATATTAATCTGAGTGGTGTGTGGTGGCCCTCTGAAATGAAAAGGCAATGTCTCTCTTAGCATTGGATTTTTTTTTTTTTTTTTTTTCCATTCTGTAAATAAATTCTGTTACAGTTCCATTTGGTGTTTCTAGGTTGAAATCAAAAGGAACAGCATTTACCTTACACTAACAACAAGAAAATAATAACATTTTCTATAAATAGTATTTTCACTTAACATCAAAGTTTGAATGTGTAAAATAAGCTTTAGTGACTGCAAAAACTACAGTGGGATTTATTGTTATTATTATTCATATTATTTAGTACATAACAGAACATATGACAA